>NC_059482.1:15924438-15994438 GCF_018139145.2 Gymnogyps californianus
AAAAACAAACAACAAACCCAACCAACAACAAGGAGGAATAAGTTACCAGATTAATAATTTTTAGAAGCATCCCAAACTCCCTCAGAGACCTGTAAGGAGCCACAGATGCTTTTGTTCTTCATGCCCGTTTATTTTTATGCCAGAGGTTCATACTATATTTTCTGTTGGAAGGATATGATATTAAAAAGGGAAAATACTTCCATTACAGCATACCTTTGCCCAAGATTTTGTTACTGTCTGACTGACAGAAACCAGACAAAGAAATAAAACAAAAGGGGGGAAAATGTTAAGCTTTCGATTTATTTTAAAACCTATATTATTTTATGATTCTGCTTTACTTTATGCTAAGGAAACTAACTCAAGACCTGATCAGAGTATCACTTTTCAAATGCCTAAATCCCTGTAAAGGTTTAGTGTCTGGCTGTGTGCATTTTGCTCAGTATTAACATGTTCAATGGAGTACTTTGATTTTTTTTTTTTTTTTTTTTATCTAGACGCCAGAAGCTGGTGAATATATGCTTCATAGCTTCAGATAAACCTTTTGTTCTTCTGGGGCTGATCAGCTGGTGCGGCAGCGAGAGGGAGAGGAGGAAGGAAATTCACAGGGGCTCCACGGTTTCAAAAAGTCAAATTACCTCTGAGCCATGGCATTGCTGATAATTTAAATGAAAAAATATATATACAGGCTGCACCACACAACATCTCTACTGTTAGGACTTTTAATGAAGCCCCAGTTGTGATGACACTGAAGCAGGGAACGCTACGGTGGGATAATTACTTGGCTCCCTCGCAGCTGAGTTTCACAGATGCATTATTAACGGCACATTCCATGCCATAACGAGCACCGAATGTAGGTGGGATTCGCAAGCCTCGGCATCCGCCATTAGCAGGTTGGCGCAAACACAAATGAGTGTTTTCACAAAAGCATGCAAAGGTTGTGAAATTCCAATGAATTCTTTCACTGGAAAAAAGAGTTCAAGCTGCCATGACCGGATATGTCACCTCCCACGGCACGCCGCACGCCCGGCGAGGCACCATGGGAAATTACAGAATCAGAATGCATTGATTTTTCTGTAGAAAATACAGGCGGCAGCCCTGATGAAGAATTAAGGAGGAAATGTAATAACCTAATTCTCCTCCAACGTCCTCGCATACACCCCTTCCAGCCCAGGCACCCAGATCCTGCACCCAGACAATTGCCAGGTGAAAGACAAGGATAAAAATTAGCTTTTGCTGAAGCAGGTGGTAGGATACTGGGCTGGGTGCACCACTAGCTGCTTACACCAGGGCTGGACTTGGCCCGCTTTGTCTGAATGTCATCAGCTTTAGGACACAACATTTCCAAGCAATACTTGTTTTACGCTGCCACATATTTTCTGTTATTCTCCATGACATTCATCCCCTAAACATTCCTTAGATACAAGCCCTTAACAGGTTTTCTCCATAGAATACTATTTACAGTATAAGAAATTATTAATAATTCCTTCTCAAACCATACTGTATATGGCTTGAAAACTCTAGAGAATACAGAAAGAATTTTCCCTCTCTCTTTCACGCCACACACATAGAAAATACGACATTAACATCTTCCTTTATTATGGGGCAAGTTAGCCCAGCACTGCGCCTACATTCCTTCCTAGCCTCGTCAATGGCAGACACAATTAAGACATTCCTTATGACCGCACGGTAGTGCTTATTTCACTGTTTGCAGCACAAGTTTGAACTAAAGGCAGTTACAAAATTAGCGGCAGCTCTGCTTTTGGTTTTTTTTTAAAGCTTCTATTTCAAGGTGACCCTTTTCCTATTTTGTGTGTCACCCCAAGTGTTGCTGCATGCATACTGAACCAACGCTCTCCCAGTAATTAACACCAGCACTTAATGAAGTCCAGCTGCTGTGATGGCAAACTGAAGGGATGCCAACCTTTGTAAACTAGTACTTGGGCTACTCCGGTTACAGCTGCTTTAAAACCACAGCAGTCAACTTCTCTTTGCCTACTTCTCAGAGATAATTCTTACCAAATAAGACAAGTGTTCAAGATTAAGCATTTAATAACAAAGCTTATCTCTGAACTAATATTTCAAGCTGGAAATGATATAAAGGGCTGGATCAACTTAAATGAACACTGCAAAATTAATAAAAATCCTGAGCAGCAAATGAAAAGCTAAAATGAAGATTTGCACTGTTAAATACATAAACCTTTAAAAACCCTAGAAGTGCAGTTCCAAGGGATAACTGGAGACAGATTCTTCAGCAATATCTGTTCCTCTGAACTCCTTCCTGACCCAGTACAAGACACACTAACAGCTAATGCTTTATTAAAATAATGCGCTCTGCCAGTTGTTTCATTACATGCAGTGGTATGGTAGGGATACTAGGTGGATGTTTTTGGAAAATGTTTGAAAAGGTTTGCATTATAACTCATACCACATGGATTTTCAAAAGAGGAAAAAGAACTCCTTCCACAGCCTTCCTCTACATGTGCTTTCTTGCTCTGCTCCTTTATCTACCTCTCTTAACATGCTACTTTTCCACGCAGAAGTACTGATAACATTGCCCAATTTAAGTGGGAAATTTCTAAACTCCTCTCCATAGCCAAAAAAAGGCAATTCAAAATTGCAAAACATGCCCTCCTTTCCTCTCAGACCCACACAGTAGATATTACATCTCACATTTCTGCTTTATGTACCCATGCAGGACTCCTACTTCAGTCAAAAAGCCATCCGATTTGGGCTGGAGAAGAGAACTGTGAGCTGAGCTTTCCCAGGGAGAGGAGGCCTCCGCACCCTGCCAGGCCGGGAGCTGGGGGAAGCAGGGAGGGCCACACAGGTGAGCTGGGCTCAGCCAACTAAGGGCAGAACCGTGGCAGATGTACTTATTTTTCCAAATTACTAACAGAGATAATGACTTCTAATATGATAAACACTAAGTGGCCTTTTAAAAGGCACGAGGGAAGGGAACTGGCTAATTTACTTTCATTTGAACTAATTTACACATAGGTAACGTATCAATTTACAAATATATTCAGCACCAGGAAATCAACAGTTCGTCCAAGCGGGGGTTAATCCAAGGCTCAGGCCCTGCAATCGGTCCAATTTTTCCAACAGAGACATAACACTGCACAGGATCGGTATTAAAAGTACATCCTCGATTATTCTGGATGTCCATGCCCCTGAGAATATAACTTAAAAACAAAATCATTAGCTTACACAATAACATAGTCCTTGGAAAAAAAAAAAATTTGTGTGTCCAGAGCAATGCTGACTTCCAAGCACAAATTCCTTTGTTTTCCTTAATGCTAGCTTTGGACCCTACCGATGACTCAAAAGGAGCTGCATTAAAATAATTGCATAACCTGGCAGCACTGTGCAATGTATCAACATTTCACAGGCAGGAAGGTAGCAAAGGGCTAAAAGCCAAGAACCCAACTTTGGTTTAATTTACAGAAAATATTGCACATATTACACCATCTATTTTTCTTATTGTAAGTTTGATATTAAATTATCCAGACTTTCATAGAGAAAGCCAATTTTTAATTATCAAAAAGCTGTTGTGGCTAGGTTCCACAAGGGCAAACCATGGGAAAGGAACATGGTGGTTTCACACGGCATGGTACAAGGCTCACAAACCTCTCGCGTGCATTGGACTCTATGTAAGTCAACCATGGAAAAAAGTCTGTTTACAACAAAAGGCATCTGGTAACTATGATTATTCTGCCTTAAAACTGAACATTTTAGATTTCTTAGCTCCCTCTTTTGTTCAGTTTTAGTTCTCATGCTTGCCGTTTTCTGCTCTGTCCTGTTCTTTTTTTGTGCATGTTATAACCCAGCACGACAAAAATCTGTGTAGTCAATCACACCACTGATTTTTAAACAGGTGAGCGTTATTAGTTTCACCAAGAAAAGAGGTTCATACGTGTATTTTACATTCATTTTTCAAATAATTTCACAAGGCAGCTACCCTGTTTCTTCTGCAATGATAAAGCTCACAACTTGCTAGTGTGGAAACTCAAGGGAATTGTCTGCTTGAAAGTAGAGCCTGAACTGCTAAATATGGATTCAGATCTAGATATTGAAACCTTCCTGCTTCCCAGACATTGGGTGTTCAGATCCAGCCATACAGTCTTTACTCAGACTTTAGACTTCAGGTTCCTCTAACACATTGGTGGTGCTCAAATGCAAACGGACAGTGGGGCCTGTATCCATGAAATTACAGGCATCTTCTCTTTTGTCCTGGAGGCCTGTTTTTAAAGTTGCTGTGTGCCAGCAGCCTGGTGTTAAGTAAAAGATGTACAATAACTTCTGAAGAAAAAAAATAAAACCCTTCATTATGAAACTGGCAGGCAGAGGAATCAAAGTTCCTTATGGGATACTACCCTGTGTTCAAGATTTTAAAAGGTAAGGCCATAGACACCTGAAAATAAAGTTTCTTCTATATATTCGTGAATAGAAGAAAAGACATTTTAAGATTATGTGTGGAAAGTAGAATCTGTAGACCTCTCAATATTGCTGAATTTATTATTTCAGTACCCTAAGACACTGCTATATCTGCATAGGTGCAGCTATCCCCTGTGCAACACAGTGTACACACTCTATGGGCACGTGAGTAACTTTATGAATTAGGTGTATGACAGATGTGGCTTGGTCAGGATAAAGCAATAGCTTTAAACATGCCACAGGCAGTACTTCAGAGAAGTCACTGTACCACACCGGTTTTTAAGAACAAGATTCAGGATTCTGGCATCTTGAACTTTAAACCTGCTCCTAAAGCAGGCACATTTTGCTTAGACAAGACATTAACTTTATTGTATAATACATCAGGAATGGAATAAAGTTTTTCTTACTGAAATGAAGTGGAAAAGCATGTTTCCACAGTCTTTAGAGTGTTAGCTTTCATGATCTTCAGTAAGTTACCCTCTGGTTTGCCACAAGTCCGGAGCCTCCCTGTTAGCCAAGCTGAGCGCTGACAAACCCGAAAGGGATGCTGCTGATAACCCCGGATCTCCTCTCAGCGAGCGTGGCAAGGGTTGGCACTGCTTCTCTTGTGTTCACTTTCCAGACAGGGAAATACTAATTGTCTTTTAAAAATCTCTATAGTATTTTGTCAATATTTTTTTATTACAGCAGAGCATGTATAAATATTTTATTGTAAACCAAGGGCCTAAAATAAACAGTTTAGTAAATAGTTATTACATTACAAGGAAAAACATCTGTGGAAACTGTTTTCCATGTAATTATTCTTGCTATTTTACATTAGCTCTCAATGTGAATTTCTTTGGCTCTAATGTTTCACTTGTTCTAAATCTTCCTCCTTGTTGCTATTATTAAAATCTTAAAAAGGTGCCAAATCTTAAATGAAGAAAAAAAAATGATTCGCTAGAAATTATTCATATCACAGTGAGCCTCTACTAAACCTGGCAGGGGTGCAATATTTTCGGTGAAATTAACATAAAATATACAACTGCAAATTATCCAGGAAATAGCTATGTTCTTTACAGTGCGCATTTACATTTGGTAAAAAATGTTCTACTTATCTGTCTAGCACAAAGCTCCAATCGCTTCCAAAGGCAGTTTTAAAGGGATAGCGATAGCTCTGCATAGGGAGCATGGTCCTTACAGCAGCTGTAACAAATAGCTGGTGGGGAAAGTGACCTTCGATAATTACTGAAGGTAACAGTCAGCACTGGACATTCCTTGTTGTGAGTACTAACGATCTAATTTTAGATTTATTTCCTTTTTGGTATGCTGGATGGATTTCCTCTCTTAGGCCTAAGTCCTTTCTACTAAACACAAGAAAAACTGTAATACCATGTAAAATGCAAATTTTGCTGTAAATATTTTATAAAATTGTTGCATACATCCCAAAAGCTATAGGTCTTAATTGAGAGCAGGCTATTTTTCCAGTCAATATATGGAAATGGAAAATGCTAATTCATGTTTTTCTACTTATGAAAAACCCTGGAGAATGGCAAAACCACAAATGCACTCACTTTAATATTATAAATATAATTTGGCTCCCTCTTTGCAGTCCCCGATGTCCTGGCTTTTATCTCCCAATGGCTGCAGAGGAAGAATCAGAGAATCGCTTTTACATCCCCTGCGCAGGAAGTCACCCCCACGCGCTGCCAGCTTGGCAAAAGAGCAACAGCCTGAGCTCGCAAACGCGGCAAACAGGAACTGAAACAAGAAATTCCAGCACTCTTACACAGGAAACAAGCCCCGAACGACAGCAAACCTGCTCAGGGCGAGCGGCGTGCGCACTCAGCCCTGCTGCCAAGAGCCGCCGCTGCCACGGGCCGGCTGGGCGGAGGAGCGGGGCTGCCCCCACACTGTCCCCCAGCCCTGCGGCTCTTCCTTGGATTTGTTTTCTCCCTTCAGAGCAGCCGGTGGCTCGGACAATAAAGCCTGGAAACAACCTCTCACGAGTTGTACTGAATATGACTAAAAGTCGTTTAGCCTGCTCCAGCGTACGGTTACTTGCACTCGCCTTTATCCATCCACTTTTCATTTCCTTGTCAAGGAAAAGACTGGGTTTTGCATCTTCTAGAAGAGAAATCATTAGGCTGTTAAAGTTAAAACTCTCCAAAGGTCATTGATGCTAGCTTTGAAGACTGAAAATGATACTATTCCCCATTAGACTTTTAATCTCATGATTAGAGCTAAAGTTAACATGGCTGTTTCATTTTCTACCAGGCAAGAGTAAACTCATTTTTTCTTTCTCTACCAGAATACTTAATGGCCTCCTATCTTGATGAGCAACATCTCATAGTTAAACAGTACGAACAATAGAAATGCAAAATACTTTGCAAGAGGTTTTTTGAATTTTTAAATGCTATTCAATTAACCCTGAAAAGTCTTACTAAAGGCACAGCAAAATCCACCCATGGAAATCCCACCCGAGTCAAAGGACCTACTCTTGGTTGTCAAGACTGCAGTCCTCGCTGGCACCGGCAGGGAGACAAGGGGGGAAGGATCCATCTATTCCCACTTTGAGCTCTTACTCCTACATCCCCTAAAACTTACCCCTACAAATGTTTCTGAATCGAGTAATGCTAGTGAGTGCAAGTGGGACCTGACATGCCAGTAAGAGCTACTTGCGTGAGTGTAAACTGCCTTCTTAGGTTCCTCACGGATATTAAGATTAGATTTGCGAAAACCTTGTGGAAAAGTCTGTGGGGCAAGAATTTACAGGTGCGCACTAGTTTCAAAACCCACTGTACAGCATTCACTGTTATTATAGGCAGATGCATGGAAAAAATTCAATTTTCTTCATTCAAGACAGACTCTGATAACCAACTAGTAAAACTCAGACTATAATTTCTTATTCAGTGTTCCACATGAGATGCATTTTGCTGAATTTAACATGTTTTGCTGTTAATGGATTTCACAGTGTGTTGCCATTTTTATACAGCTGTCCAAATGAAACGTTGTGTACAATGATGTGCTTTTACTGTATTGCTAGCCTGCAAATGGCAGCCACTTCCCCATTTTAAGCCTTAGGAAAATGGGAAAACTCTTTGACTAGGCCATTTAATATAAGTATTTGGGGTCTCTAGAGTTCTTTTCCTAGTAAGTCATGTTCAAACAAGAATAAAGATGCAAGATAGATATAATTACACCTTGTACATTTATGGTCTAATATTATTTCCACTGAAAGGAAAAACAAACCTCAATATTTTCAGGTGTTTATAATAAAAGAGTATTAAGTCATAGTTCTAGAGGTAACAGACCACACCTTTGTGTTACTTGAAATCTGGCCTCCTAGCCTGCATGACAAATGTCTATTTTCTTTAAAATTGCAGACCAACGTTTAGATTGCAGGGACTACTAGTGCACAAAACACAAACGACTCGGTAGTTAACAGTTTACAAGAAATGTCTGCAGTGAACTCCAGAACTGCTAACCTTCACCATCTTGAGCTGCTTGGCAGTGAAGCATTTACAAGCAACTGCACATTTCTGTTTCAAAACAGGCTGTTTAGAAAATACATAGCGAGTTTTCCCCACATCAACTCTACATGGACTCTTTGGCACCCAAAGTTGAACGCTTATGCATGGAAATCTTCCACAATCAAAGAGTATGATGGGTACCTGGGCATTAGATGCCCCGACAGTGGATATTAACACTGTTAACACACTTACAAAAAAAAAATCCTTACAAGTTTCAGTGAAAACATGCGAAGAACCTAGCTTTCCTTTCAATAATGCTCTAATAACATATTCAACTTTTCCGCTACCTTAAGTATTTTTGTAGTATTGGATTTCTGTATAACTATGGGGTAGTACAATATGCTTCCTTTTTTTTTTTTAAGAGACAAAAGAAAATTTTAAAAGGACTACAGACTTAAATTTCAGGCCATTATTTCTGAATTATTGTAATTACAAAAAAAAAGTTATAGATTGCTTTTTCATTGTATTTTTTTAATTTTTCTTTGTTGAACTAAATCAAAGGATATATAAATTTAAAAGGCTTAGATTAAAAAATGTAACATTCTCCCTCTAGATTTTCAAATGCAATAGAAAGTAAAGTAACCAAGCAACTAACTTCTCATAATTTAAATTCCCCATCCCTTGAAAGTTCATCATTCAGGTTTAACACAGACATTGTTGATTTCAGTTTCTGGCACATTAGAATTAGCCTCCAAAGGAAATTCTCTCCATTGATGTTCTTCTATAAGTGGAGGCACAGATATTAACAGTTTTAAAAGATTTTAAAGGGGTAGGGAGGATTGTTTTGCTTTCCTTCCCCCCCCTCCCCCCCCAAATCCTAGATTTTAAGAATAAATACTGAATCAAAAGGTCAAAAGTTGCTCTATCCTTTTTTTTCTTTTCTTTCTTTTTTAAAGAAAAAAGGGAAAAAAGGGAAACTCTTAACTAGGAAGTTAAAAAAGGAGAAAATGTCACTGGAATACTTTCTTCCCTTCAACTTTAGCTATCTATATCCGGCCCAGCTTGAATCAGTTACTGTTCATTGCATAAGGTTTCATCATTTAACTTTTGTTGCCAATATTTATTCCTGGATATAACTCACAGTCATGGGGTTTAAGAAATATTTGTCCATACCCCAATAATACATGATGGCTGATGCGTGCAAAACGTAACAGCAGAGGACATACCAGTGGTGCTAGTTGATGTTAATCCTTTAAAACACGAAACTCTACCTGGAACAAAACCTAAAACCAATGGATCTGCCTAGCCTGAACCATGCTAAAAAACTTGCCTGTGAATACGGAATAAGATACAGTCATCATAAAATCTAAACACTTCACAGTTACATGCACAATGTTCAAAAGATTTCGTCATTTTTTAAGGTCCTTGACTGTCCAGCAGACAATGGATAATGTGCATCTGAAGGCAGGATTAAATCTCAAGTAGGCTATGATTGTCTGAAGTAGCAATTTATACACATCAGAAGTGTGCTGTGTACTTCCGACATGCAATGCCATATTTTGTAGTCTTCTCCACCAATTCAGGAGGTGCAAAAGAAAGAAACACCAGACCAAACTGGTTTTGGCCTGTTCCTACAGGAAGCAGGAGGTAAAAAGGCTCGACTCCTCCCCATGGGGTCCGCACCTCATTCACCCCATCTGTCCCTGGGTTTGTGCCAGCAGGACAAACCACAAAACACAAAGCAGAGGAGAGGCTGGAGAGAGCATATTGGTGAAAAAGACAACTATGGAAAACGCCTTGACCAGTGAGGTGTTTGGGCCTGCTATGGAGTTCTGTATTCTGAAGACTATGGTATTCACACACATGGTTTCTTTGGTTTTTTTCAGTTGTGGCAGGACAAAAAAGTTTTTTCATTTATAAAATCGTGATTTGCCAGTTCTTTTAAGTTTGATATTACTGTAGGGAAGTCTGACAGGGACATCCTGAAGTCTTCTTCCTCAAGTTTACTGTGCAATCGCACAGTGGTTATTGGCTGTCACAAGAATGGGAAGTTTTTTATTTTTTAATTAAAGAAATTTAATTTTTAAAATGGCACACAATGAATCTGCCAAGTCAAAATATTTGATTAAAAACCTTCTGATTCTTACAAAGGCCCAAAGCTGTCGAAAGTTACTAATAAATTGAACAAAAAGGAGTTTGTGACAAAAACTTGCTATACAAGCAAGCAAGCACATCTGGTGCAAATGACAGAGACTGTTCGTGCAAAGGCTTTATCTGTGCCGGGAGCCTTGAAACACTGAAAAAGGTAAAAGTATTTAAATAATTTACATGGGCCTCCTTCATGGGGATCACTTGTAAGGAACCTCAAGGTAGAAAAGTTTTCCTCCACAAATGAAAAAAAAAAAAAAAGGTGCCAGTACCCCAAACAGGCAGAGCAGACAGGGAGGGCTGTGTTTGATTTGACTTGCTTGCCAGCTATGACAAAACAGAAATAACTTCTTTTTAAGGGCCATATCAGTTGGTAACCTCTTGTTCTAGGAGACCAGATTAAATCTTCCCCAAGGTTAAGGATGCCATTTAGTTTGAACTATAATTAAAGGCAACGGGCCAACTGTCTCTCTTTGAAGTCAACCAAGTAACAGGAGGAACAAATCTGGACCTTTAACATATAGACAAACCATTTTTCTCTGATAACTAGAGCTAGGGTTCAGCATATGTACGCCAGTACCCTTACTGATTCAAAACCAGAGGGTTGTTCCATAATAAAAAGAAGAAAAATAAACATTTTAGGTCCAATGCTCAGAAGTGCTGAATATTGAATCAGATATTCAGAAAGAGTGAAATTCAGAATTTTATTAGTAGAAAAGGAATTTAACTATAGTTTACTAATATTATATACTTTCTTTCCCCATTTTCCTACGACTGGAAACAGTCTGGAACCTTGTCTAGGTAAAAAGAGTATTTTATAACTCTGCCTAAGCTAATTCCTAACTAACCCAGTATGGGTTTTTCCAGCTTCACTAAACATTCATTCCTTTGTTCCTTATTCACTTCTCGTATTACAGCTATCTTTCACAAAAAGGCACAAAGCTTTCTGTCACTCAAGAAACGCAGTACTGGTACCTCATGTTTCCAAACCAATAAATTTGTTTGGCAAATAAAGAAGAAATGGGGGTAACATCTACTTTCTCCACATAAAACTGTTATCTGTTAATAAGCTCCCATAAAGAAATCATCAACACCTAGATTTTAGGACAGAACTGATACAGACATTAGTCCCACAATTCACATGAGGAGAAGAACAACTTCCTGAAAACATTATTTATATGAAGTCTGAAGACTACACCTAGAAATGGTGGAGGGTTTGCTCCCTCCTCCACCCCCAAGAAATATTCTGGTGTTTTTTCCTGGAAAGTAGGACACAGAGGGGTGCTGACCTCTCCACTGGGAAGGAGTAGAGTCATTTTGCCATCTGCAGGGAGAACCCAAACCCCACATGGTGAGGACTTGCTTTCTTTTCCAGATTCAAGGTTAGCAAAGAGGGGCTAAGAAATTTGTTTGTGAACTTAGAGATACATGGCCACACGCATATAAAATATCTGAGAAACAGGCAGAAAGCATCTCTGCAGACTCTTAATTACAAAAGTATAACAGTTTTCAAGGTTAATAGCATTAATAAAAACGAAGAACAAGTTACACATTCAGAGAAATCACTGCTACACAAGGCAAAGTTTACTGAAAAATAGCATTTTTTTGCCATACTGCCTAACTGATGTTGAAAGGCTGGGAATAGATTGAGGTGCTTGCTAATGATAACTTTGAAGAAACATCACACTTAAAACTCAGACTGATTGCAGAAAAGGTGTTTTATCAACTGCTCCCTTTATGAATAAATATGAAACTACCAGGAAAATGTTTAAACAGGTGTAATCACAACTGCATATGAAAATTGAGTTTGGAGGCTGTAAGGAATCTTAACACAGTTAAGAAAGAATGAAAGCAATGTAAAACTGTGATCATAGCCGATTATGCATGTATCATGCAAAACAGGAATGTTATCATAGCAGCTATAAAAATGTCAGTGAAAACTGAACTACTATTACCAAGTTGTAAATGAAATGAAAAATGCAAAAGGAATATGTGAATGAATACATTAAGGGAAATGTTATTTCTTTCCTGGTAGATAAACAAGCAAAACAAAATACATTCTCATGAAACAGAGTAATTTGTATGAACAAATATGCATAGATAACAATTGCAGGAGGCCACATCTGCACAGTACGACTGGATAAAATTATTAAGATTTTGGGTAATGAATTTTCCAGCCTTAGAAAGGAAGGGACAATAAAAATGTCATGTTATGAAACCAGTTTCAAAGTAAGAAACCAATTAAGTAATAGATTATATTAAGGGCCAATATTGTTTATACTAAAGTAAAGGGAGCTGCTTCTGTCTGTTAACAATGGCAATTTTGCTTTCAGTGTGACTACACTGTTAAAAAGTGTGGCTGTTAAAATGAAACATTTCTAGCCTTTTGTACACTATACTCATTACAATGTTATTTAACTACTTGCACAAGTGCTTAATGCTGAAAATAATTAACACAAAAAATAGAAACCCAGGGCTTAGAGCTCCACAAAATAACACGAGGACCTACTGGCATAAGCAAATCCCTCTGCCAAAGAGCCAGAGCCAAGAGCAAGCTCCACTCTGGCAAAGTCCCCTGCAGCGGCGCCGGCAGGACTCCGGCCAGCCCGTGGCACTCACACGCAGCGGGATTAAGGCTCTCATGTGCGTGTGGAAACATCATGTATGTTGTTCATCTGCTAAGATAAGTACACTTAGCTTTTTTGCCCTAAAATTAGTCTTTCACAATAGCCAGCCACTGCAAAAAGAAAGTCTAGTACATATTGTTAATTAAGGCAAGTCCACATAGAATTGGATATTGAAGCAAGCACTGGGTAAATATATGAAGGTTGTACCTTCATTTCTGCATTAAAAGAGCAATTACTTGGAATATGCTTTACAAACATCAAAGTTAAAAAAATATTTTTGAGTTCCTAATGTGTCCATAATTAATTCACACATTCAGCTGTTGAGTCCAGAAATATGTTCCTGTTGATAATTTGCATCTAATGCTTCAAAAACAATCTGGCACATTTTTATTTGCCTTAATGCCTGAAAGCTATTACTAAGATAGTGCTTTACAATGTCATCATCACTGCTACCACATATATGCTTTAACTAACACTAGCACTTAGGTCTGAAGAGTTTCCCTCAAGAATTAAACAGTTCTGTCTCAGGACACAATGTCATGATGGTATCTTAATGGAAGGGAATGTATTTACCAAATAGCACCCTTAAACTTTAAATCAATTAGAATTCAAGTACTGTGTTAAACAAAATACACAGGGAAATGGGAATTTTACAAGAATTAAAGCTGCCCTTCTTCCAATATTGACTACATTTATTTCATATAAAATAAAAGATGTTTTATTGTAAGAGATATTCTGAGAAGCGTTAGCTGTCCTCAACTCCCAACTCAATGAGAACGAGGAACAAAGCGCTTCGTAAGATCAGGCCTGAGTATCAGAAATGCTTCACATCCTCATCAGAGATGCCCAGGACTAGTACTTCCACATATATAAAAGTCAGTTCTGCAAAAATGATCCTTACCTCCATCCTTTTCACATACGCATGCACTTAGAATCTACTGTGAGAGGCAGGAGTCCAAGACCATCCAAAATGAGTCCAAATTTTTATTTATATAATATACAAATTAGCAATTTTGTCAAGATCTGAATTTATGAAAATTATTACTTCCTAAATCAAAAGATAAAATTGTTTGCTTCAATTTTTAAACAGAGGAGGAAAACATAACTGGGAATATATTGGTTTACGTTTGATTTTGCATACTATCTCAACCCCTTCACCACTGTGCTGGTTTCATCTCAGTGATTGAGCTTGGTATCAACTGCTAATTCTTTCAAACATAAAATCAGCTTTCTAAATGGCTGCTCTTTAGAAAATTGTTTCTGTAGTTTTTATTGCAGTTTGACCCCTTATGAGCAACAAACTTATTTTGTTATTTTTAAATATTATGTTATTTTTAAAGGTTAACAAAATAACAAACCTATATTTGGTCATTTTTTGTTTAGAAGACTTGTATGCATCTGAAAGAAACATAACTGTGGATGGACGTTATCCCTCCTCTTTGTGTTTAATTCTGGCAGAGTGTTTCCAGAACTTGAAACATGATCTCCAAGGGCAGGAAAGGTAATTTAGATACTTGGAGTCCTACGCTACATACAATGTATAATATGCCACAGCTTCAGGCAGTACTCGGAAAACTCTCCCTGTTCCTCCAAACACAGTGTTTAACTTGGTCGTCCCCATCACATCAAACAGGGAGGTATTTATCCAGACAGCAGTCCAAGGACCAGACCACTTGACAATTTCAACGTGACTTCTGGAAGTTTTCCCTCCAGCACTCTCTTTTGTCCCCAGTGGCTCTCAAAGCACAAACAGGGCCTCATGCTTCACATCGCATATACTGCAACAAGTCCAGCCTGCGCCCCCCTCCCTCCATCGCGGCTCACCAGCATTCATACGTGAATTTTGACTGGGAGCGCTGGCAATTGCACATGTAAGGACAGGAGGAGCACCAGGGAAGGGCTCTGCTGAGCTCCGAGGAGTCGGACAGCCTCTCGCGAGCCCACAAACACACTCCCCTGGAGCCGAAGGCAGGAAGGTCCTGCAGCAATCCCAGTGTTAGAGCATGACCAGGAATCATTATTTTCCCTGTTCCAGCACTAACTGCACCCCAGTTGAGCTTCCCATGCATGTTTGCCAGGAGACTTTCTTAGAGAAAGGGAGAAAGAAGGGTCGGGACAGTTGTTCATCTTTTTTGAACATTAAATAGAAAACATCCCCCATCTAACTGAGACAGAGAGACGTACTGCTATGTCCACTTCTCTTACCCAAACAGCTGAGAGCCCCAGCACGGATCCGAATGCACTTTCCCTTGATACTGGGTGACCTGATCCGCTTGGAGAGCAACAAGTCTGTGGAATTTTGTGCAGCCTGAAAAATACTAATTAGGGCACCCAGCCTGGCTGCGGGGACAGCACAGCTGTAAAAACCCAATAGTAAAACCCTGGGCCAAATCCTGATGTTGCCTGCACAGGACTCCGAGCGGGGGCTCCCTTGGCAGTGCAGGACAGTGGAGTGCTGGGGCCCTTTCCTGGCAGCAGCCATCACTCGCGTGCTGTGGGGACTTGGCGGTGGCCCCGTGATGGAGATAGAAGTTCCACGGCTCCCCCAGCCACCGAGGAGAAGCTGCACTGACAGACTTCCATGCTTCTGGCTGCTGCCATGGCTGCTCAGTGCCCCCCATAGAGCCCACGGCTGCATACGCCCATCTTCCCCTGCATCTAATAGAGACTGCACATCAGAGGCAGTGGTAGGTGGGGAGATAAGGGGGAGAAGCTTTAAACATTGCCAGGTCAGCGCAACAGGAGGTAAGCAAGTACAGAGGCAGCAAGAACTACTGAAACTTTTTGATATAGTCCCAGGTGGACTCCCCAATGCCTCTAAATGTTTCAAAGGGGGATCCCCTTTCTGTGGCCATGGAAATGTTTCAAAGGAGCCCCAATCAGTGCAATGTTTCAAAGACCTCTGCTCTCTAAAACTTCCACCCCGACACCCCCCCTTCCCCCCCTTCAAGCTGAAAACATTTCTAAACAGATCCCTCCCTGGCTAACCACAGCTGAGGAGGTCTGTTCTGCTGCTTGCAGCCCTCCTACAGGCCCCAGTGTAAAATGAAACAAAACATCTACCATTTACCTCCTCTGGGGATGTATCCAGCCTGCTCCTTCCCAGGGACCCTGCGCAGGACCCAATGTGCCTCTGTGTTTGTGCACAGGATATGAAGGGCTAGAGTGCAGAAGGGTAATTTTTCAAAGCAGTGTGTGGGAGTAGCACTGGAAATTCCCTGCATACTGCTTTGAAAAAAATAAACCCCCTACCTCCATGAATTATGAGCAGGGCCTCCGACTCCAGACTGAGGAGCCGGGAGGTTGAAGAGTGAGGCACAGCCAACTTAACTGGATACACATTTTAAGACTACGATGTAAGAAATAATTGAATTCTTTAATCATATTATGGACGCTGATACTTAAGAGGTGTCGCTGCTACAGAGCAGGGATTCCTTTGTTGACAGTCACTTGAGCAGAATAAAACTGTAAGCAAGTGCTTAGGATATCTCAACTATTGATTTTGTGTTTCTCAAAGTATGAGAAGAAAGTGCTGCTGAGAGGTCTTGGATTATCAAAGCCAGGGGTTTTTTTACCTAAAAATTACATGTCAAGGCTAACTTCATTGTCTTGGCTCACATCAAATTCAAAAGAGAGATAAAAATCTCTCCCTGGAAATGCTTATCCTACTCAAACTCTTATCTTAGATTGGTATCAATCATTCATTTTCCCCAGACAGCATCTCAATGACTATATTAAACCAGACACCTTAATTTTAGACAGATACAAGTTCATTGAGATGAGTCCAACCCTAAGCTCCTGAGGAGACGCAGTCTGAGCGCAAGCTCCCCCCCGCCCCCCAAACACCCGTATGTTCACCCTGGGATCTCAGTACCCCCCCAGCACAAACAAAGCCTCATCTGTAGATTGTAAATTGACAATGACATTAATAACCCCTGTGACACAGACCTGGGCTGCAGAAACAGCTATATTAGCTTCTTTCTCTCGCTGCCCATCTGGCTAGACTTGGTCTAACACAGAGAAGGGAAACTCTTGCACCCCTTATTTTATAAGCGATAAACCAGCCTAAGCGGTAAGGAGGCATGTGCCCATCTCTCCTATGGCCTGAGTAAGGGATCAAGGCTCTCAGGCTTTGAACAAAGGGCACAGGAGCAAGCCTGAGAGGCAATCCATCCTTCTCCTTACTATTAATGACTCAGCACTATGCAAATTAACACCAAAAATCTGCACAGCATTTATTGCTGGAGAAACGGTGACATCTAGTCTCTCCTTTCCCCTTCAGTATTCCCCAGTAAAGAACAAATACCAACAGCAGACTCACTGGCAACACCTTTTCGGAAGCAGTCACATGTCCTGAAGGAGAGGGGGCCCAAGTGCCTTGTGAACTGAGACGCCCAGAGTGGGAGGAAGCTTGGCTCCATATTAAAGGTTTCTATACTTCACTTTTTCCTAAACTGCACCATAAAAAAAAGTGATGACTTGAACTTAATGAATGTTCTCAGTCCGTATCTCAGCAAAGCGACACAAAGACATGACACCACAGTGGAATAATCACTCATTTTCTTATCATGTCCTGGTATTTACAATGTTCTAGGTGTACGGAACTGAGTCCATATGCACCTTTGTATTTATATAGAGTTCTTCCAAATATGTATAATAACTTATGTACAGCTTTCAAGGAAACAACAGGTACAGTTTTCACAAACAGCAGCAGCACAATTTTCTCAGCCTCCTATGCCTTCTACCACTGTTGTTTTCCAATAGCACTAATCATGAACCTTATAATGTCATATATATCATCATGTATTATTCCAGACAGCATTAATTTGGGGATATATATAAATAAACTTCACACATCAGTTACTGGAAAATGAAGAAATTACATCTTTCCAAAAGGAAAAAGAATTCCCCTCTCAAATCAAGCAGAACCTTAACTCACCACTTCATGACCTTTGTATTTAAAAATAATTTATTAGCTACTGGATCACAAATTAAGTTGAAACAAGTGCTAAGCTTGCCTAAGAACTTCTTTCTTTCAGGCTCCTTAAAAAAAAAAATATCTAGGGGGGAGCTACATGAAATCACTATGGTCCAATTAACAAGGATCTCACTCTTCAAGCTTGCAAACGAGAGATTACATTAACACCTGCTACAAAAGCAAACATTTTTAGATATCTTCATCTTAACCTGCTTGACATTGACTTCAAACTCCTGCCTGGCTCTCGGATGAAAATTATTGTGACTGACGTGTATATTTTTCATTTGGGGGTGGGGGTGTGAAGACTGTGTCACTCCGTATTTCTCTCTCTCTGGTATTTATGCATAATTCACTTCAAAGATAATGGGACTTACATACATGCATTGATGGAAGAATAGTTTCCTAAATGTAAAATTGTTGAAGGAAAACCATTATGCTTATGGGAGATAAATGCTGCATGTGAACATATGAGACACACAGAGTGCGCTGTAGGGTCCTTGAAGGATCTCATCCAACGTATGCCTACAGTGGCATGTGTAAGTAACTCCTTTGTGGTCTATGCATCAAAATAAACTGACCTCTTGGGCCAATGCATATATTTATAACATCTGTACAGACAGGAAAAACATTTCTTTGCATTCATCAGAAAAGTAATCATACAGCTGCAGCAGAAATACAACCCATCAGATTACAATAACACTTTACTACAAACTCTTGTGACAGGACTGTAGTAGAAGGCAGCAAGCACTGATTTTTAAAACACTTGTATGTCTGAAAAGTTAAACATTCTGAAGTCCAGAATTGTTGAAAAAATAAGAAAAAAACCTACTGAAATAACTCTGTAAGTGTTTTGTTTTGACAATGTTCTTCAGGAATTCACCACACTTAGCTGGGAAAATGCTAGCAGTTAAATCTATTCAATGTCATGACATACAAAATTGAAACATAATTGCTCCTAAGTGGTTGACAACTGGCAAGTACTTTTTACATGGATAGAGAGAAATTTATGCTATCAAATGGAAGATACTGTCAAAAGTTTGATTTTAATATAAATGAAAATGCTACATGAGGACTCAAAAGGATAAGGAAAAAAGCTCAGCAGTAACACTTTTATAACCACATATTTAAAAAGCTTTGAAGTGAAGAATCATTACATCAAAATCATTTTCCTTGAAAGATAAAAAAAATAAATTACAGCATGAATATTAACAAGTTATTAGAATAGTGAATTTCAAAGAGTAGCAAAAAACAAGCAGCCGATGAGTGGCCTAGTTTAAAGAATGTCTTACCAATCATATGGTTAGCGACATGGATTTGTATCTCTCTCTCATTCTCAAAGGTCATCTGGCACTTGATGCATTGATAGGTCTTTTTCTGTTTAATAACCAAAAAGAGATTAGAGAAAACTGCACTGTAGCATAAGACAAGTGTGATCATGAATATAGCATGTTACATGCTTCAACTTTCCTCCACTGAGGCCTTTTCTGCTCATATATCCCCAACAAGACACCAAGTTGGGATGGGCTTTTCTGGGACCATAAATACAATCTCTACTTAACAGCCTGCTTTAGGAGAAATTTTAATTTCAACTTTAAAAATTTCAAATGATAGTACTTGAAAATCTGATTGAGTACTTGAGCCATAATCAGATTGCTCGTGTCATTTAACCCATTCCAGTAAAAATTCCTGCAGAGTGAAATAAAAGACATTGAAAGGTAACTGTTTTCAGAAAAAGATCAACTTTCTCAAAAAATTCCATCTTTAGTTAAACTCAAAATACAGTAGGCAAAACAACTATAGTTACTTGGGAAAGCAAAGGACAAAAAGGAAAAAGTACATTTTGTAATGGTCTCCCATCAGAAATCCTGGAAAAACTGCATTACCACAAAGAATTGTTTCCTAGCAAAATCTGTTGTGTATTTTCTCAAAGTCATACCAGGGAGGCTTAGCTGCAGAAGTCAGGAGATAGTGTGAAGAGGCAATTACATAAACCATTTATTCAAATAAGGAAAATGGGGTTTGCACTCAGATTGACAGTGGCACGTGTACTTGTTCAACATGACAGGAAAAAATCCAAGAAATCATTTGTAGAAATTAAAATGCATGTTGACAAGTTAGACCTCCAAGTTGGGAAAAAAATAAAACACAAATGCTAAGCTTTTGTACACTTGCAAAAATCTCTTATTTCCCAAAGCAGGAGTATGGTGCTTTGGTCTAACGTGCACGCTCATTTACTGCATGGGAATATGCTATCTAAATAGACATCTTTTGATGTGCAATTTAGAAAAATTGGGCCTTTTGTGCCTACTTGTTCTGAGAGAATAACTCCTACTGCAACACCTGCCACCAGGTATGAGCACGAGCATGCAGTTCGTATCCTTACAGCTAGAGTGGATGGCAGCAGAACGTATGTGAGACCTCCACGTGCTGGCCACAAGCTCAGTTAGCCAAGGAATGGATGAGAACCCCAAGCTATTAGCATTGAGAAACCCAATTCAGTAAACAACACCCTTTAACTTTTTTGAAGCAAAATATTTTGCGGGTATTTTTTGTGTACTTTTAGATGCACATTATTTTTTCTTACAGCCTCCACCCCACACCTAGGTATAGAAACCCATTTTTAGGACAGCAGTAATAAGTCAGAAGTTTTGAGTTAAACAGAGGAGTTGCTGTCACCTCCTCTGCGCATGGGATCCAATTTCCTCGAGCACCTGCTGAGAAAAGAACAAATTAGGTGCTGCCAAGAGCTTCTTAACTACTTCCCATGTCATCAATGGCAACAAGTTAGCCTGCTGGAGGTTAATGAACATGCTGTAATACCATAATAACAAATGCACCAGTCTATGGATGTTATGCGTATTCCATGAATTCCGTACGCAGTATGTGTTTGCACATAGGCAGGGCTTTCTAGGCTAAAATAACAATGGGTGATTAACATGATAATAGGAAGAAGGCTATACTCCATTGGCCGAAACCTGACACAGCCAACCATATAAAAGGAAATAGTTCGGATTGGCTAGTTATCCTTAGGCAGCTCAAGAAAGTATCCTCCTGGAGTCCATTCGGAAATCAAGGCTGTTAATGGAAAAGCAGCTGGATTTCTGCAGCACTCTTTCTTGGGAATCTATTCCAGCAGACGAGCACAGCACACATACATACACATGTCCTCTCAAACACACTGGCATACACATGCTGAGGGCTCCTAACTTTAAAAACAAAACAAAACACAAAAAACCTTGGAAGAGAAAAATGGGAATGGGCGGTGAATGATTCATGTGGTCACATTTAAAACTTGAAACCTTCCTCTTCTTTAAAACTTCAAAGCTAAGTTCTGTGCCTTGTTCAACACTTACCTCTGTTATGAGGGTTCCCTAAGTAACTAGCTAAAAAAGACAATATTTCAGCTCAACTCTATTTCAAACCTTTAAAGTTATATTAAACACAGACAAATGATTCATTTTTTTAATTGATTTCGGTGCTTCTGAAAGCTGCTTACTAACAGATCTGGAGACAGGATGTCTTTGTTTATCCACAGACCTAGTGCGAACTCCTCCACACCATTTCACAAACTTATAAAACACTCCGCTTGGCGTGACCACCCCTCAGAGAAGATGGCAGATTTCAGACTTCCTCTGAGTATTATCTTTAGCCTCAGCTGAGACACAAGCATGCAAAAGAGCAGCTTAACTGAGGTGATGGCTCTTGTGATAGGGTACCCCCCCTTGATATGGAGTGAGGTTAATAAATGGCCTCATAGAGGCCATGAAATAACTATAGCTAGATTAGCACCCAAATGTATATGAAAGAGATGGAAGAGCTGATTTTTTGGCTCATTAATAATTCTCTTTAAAAGAATGTCACAAAACCAGACTTCCGTTCTCAGTAAATGGGGAGCACTAGTTTTAAGACAAGGTTGTGTCATTTGTGCTACCAAATATGATCTTCTACTACCATTTTTGTGGGTATCATGGCTTCACAAACATTATTAATGGGTCAGTTATCTCTTTTTAAAGTTTTGTCTTCACAAACGGTGACAACAAAGGTGCCCAGACTCTGAGGAGCTAACAGAGTCTAGGTGACGACATCTAGGTGACTTAAGAGATGAGATGAGCAGGCTTTCAGCTGAGACCTCAATCCCCATTAAGTCAAGATATTTAGTTCTAATCTTGGCACAAAATAGTAGTAATAACAACAGAGGGTTCTGGTTTCTTTTCTAAAGTAACTATTGTTCCCATGGGTTTTCCAGACTGTCCTCCTTTAAATCTGGAAATGGTTTCCTGTTCTACAAAGAAAATATTCCTCCATTCAAGTGGATTTACAAGGGAAGAGAAGGGGTGTGGGGGAGAACAAAGAGAAGGAATTGAGTCCAAGAAAGTGTGCAGGAGAAAAGGAACTGAGTAAAGGAGCACAATAGGGTTCATTCTTCCAACTTTCTATGCCACCTCCTTTGCTTCTTCAGTCCAAATAACCTAGGTGGGCTAAAAATAGTAACACTGTTCAAGATGGAAATTTAATTGAAGTCTAAGCATTTGCCATTGTCAATGTTAAACAAGCATTGTTCATGATAACTATGGTACAAAATAAGGATAAATCTGTGTAAGAGAAAGAGCAGCTTGAAACACGACTGTTTCCAGTATTACAAGGGGCAATGAGAAATCTCAATACTAAACAACTAGTCATGTTTCTCAAGACATGCACGTTCCTCTAGAAGACATGTTAAAAGGAATTAATAAAATGTATTCAAAACTGAAGCTCCTGTGCACAGAAATATGTTCACAAAAACATGAAAGCATTACCTCTGATGCGATCATAATAGAATAAAAAAAGGTCTTGAGCTCTACATGTGCCAGATACTGGAATAGTACCTCCACTTATGATGCTTATCTAAAAAAAAACTTTTAGTCCTATCCAAACAGAATAGCTCATGTAAAACTATAAGAATCAAACACAAATTGATGTCAGAGCAATCTTTTACTACTAAGGTGTATTTTATTTATTCCTCTTAGTGATGTTCCTTACAGAAGACCATTGACTTGACTTAAAATCTCCTAATAACAAATCCTCCAATGCAGATGTCGTCATGTACACAAGGCAAAAACTTTGTCCGTCTGGAAATCTATCTTTGTTGACCACCATGATTGGATCCCAGTTAGAAGTCCTAGAAACAAAGGCGATCAATTCACAGATATTTCTTCCTAGTTGTTTGCCATACTAAAATGTGACGAAGACAGAGTACAGCAGCATGTTCAAGTGTTATGTGCTTTCTTTCATACTTATGGATAAAAAAACTCCAAACCTGAAAACTGCCAAGCAATTCTGAGTGCTTTTTGATCCTCATGTAGCTGTCTCCAACTGATTTTCAGAACAAAACCTCCAAAAATTCAATAGTAAAAACCCCAAACCAAATACAACAAAATATTCATACTCCCTTTGTGGTGCTATATCCATGTGCATATATACACAAACTTAAATACATACAGTAAAAAGGAATTGTTCTTTTTCTCGTGCTCTATCTTTTTTTCTTCCCAAATATTTTCATTTTTTATTCATCAAGAGCTAATATTTATTTTCTTCCTTTCTTTCACTTTGGGGTTAAATCTTCATTTAAGTTTTCTTCTGAAATTCCTTCAGGCACCCACACTCACTTCTTCAGTTCAAGAAGTATAACTTCTGATGGAGTGATTTCCGACATTGAAAGAAGTTACGGATTTTGTATGTCATCGTCACCTTTACCACTTGCTCGGATTTCATTCTGCTTATTCTTATTTACTCTGAAATACATATCCACTACTTAAAATCTAATCTTCCTGTATTTTCTTTCTGACTGTACCTTGTTCTAATCTTCAACTGCTTTTCTGTTTAAGAAAGAAAAATCAATAAGGTGTTTAAAAAAGAAATGTAGAAGTCCTCAAGAATTGGAGCAAAGCAGCTCTTCTCTGGACATCTGCAGATTACTCTACATGCATTATGCACTTAAGATCGCTCCAGTAAAATGGTATTTTACCTATGCGCAGCATGCTAACAAGATGACAAGAGAGATCGTGTTCAACTTGCTTAGCTTTGCTATGAAGCCAATGAAGTTAAGTAAACACTATTCTTGAAATACAGAGATTTATCACCATTTAACAGACAGCGTAATTCTTTGAAAACCCCTGTGCTAGGCAGACACAAAGGGCACTCACTGCCTTGAGAAACCTGAGTGAAACACCAATAGTTTCCATGTGAACTGATAATCAGAATTCAGGTCTTGTACCTATAATGAAGGGTAAGATAATGAATTATTCCTAATAACAATATATCTATTCCTGGGATGCATACCATAAAGGTCTCCGTTATTAGCATATGTGCAGGCCATAGACACCTGTTGAAGGTACCATTTGCCATCATCACAAATGCTGATTTTTCATTATCTTCTACAAAGGAACTAAGACCTTTCCTCATGGGATGAAATTCAAAGCATTTACCTTATTGAAGAACTTAAATGTCTCCCCTGAGAGAACAAGTATGGAAGCTGTCACTGAAAAGAAAGAGTTAAAGCAAGAAATAAGAGCAGAAAATGGCAATGTATTCTGCTTCTGATAGTTGATAGGAAAGAAAAGGTAATTAATACTTTTGGCTATAGGCACAGCCATATGAAGTAAGAATTAGTCCTACCTAAGAGAACAGAGGTGTTTTAAAGAATTTAGAAGGAAATAAAGGCCTGAGGAGTAGGAAGGAGAATGACCTAGCTAGAGCCCCAGCCGAACTCTCAAAAGGTATCACACTGAAGGAGGGATATTTCCATTCCTCATTCTTCTGTAGAATTAGGTGTGTGTACATGGAGGCTTAGTCACACATTCACCGCACCCAGAGGGAACAATATCCAGTTGTTTTACTAAAAAAGCAAAAAAAGAAAAAAAAAAAAAAAAAAAAAGAAATTAAACGTTCTGTGGGATTTGCTCAGAAGCCTGGAACAGGGCATTGAGGCCAGCAGGTGCCAGGACAGGCAGTGCCATGCTCCGAGCTGGCTGCGCACAGCCCAGCTCAGCCGGACGCTGCTGCCCCGCTTACCCCAGCACTAGGCCGGAGCTAACAAGTCCCGCTGGGGACACAGTCTGCACCAGCTCTATTGGAGGCATCTCAGTCTGCGTCCTCAGGACATACTTAGGGTCTTCTCTTACTTACCGAGCCTCTGGTGTTCTAGCTGAATGGTATTTTCAGGTTCTTTTAATGCAGTAAGATGTGTTTGTGGGTGCTTTAATTAGCAGATTGACATAAACAGGCATCTACGGCTGGAATTATTCATTAGGAGTTGGGTGCCTAATTTCCTTAGATACTTTTGAAAATCTCACCCCATCATGTTTAATTAAAAATGTCAGATGATATCAATACTCAGATGTGTCTTCTGTTGGTCTCCCGAGAAGATTTCCAAAATCTACTTCTCATTCCATCTGTTCCTCACAGAGGAAGGACTGACTTGGCCCATTCTTGAACCAAAACGTCAACAAATAATTTTAAAAGACTATAAACTGCAAATGATATTAATCTCCTGAGTAGGCTTCTGAAACCTTACTTGGATCTGCATGTTCCCAAGTATCTTGTAAGCTAAGAAATGGGAAAGCAGGCTATCTGCAAATATTAAAGGAGAGCACACTTATTTGTAACCTGCATTAGACAACAATTTCCAGATTTGCTAAGAAAACTACTTATCTTACAGGAGGGCCATGAAGCAGATCCTTTTAAAATCACTTTTAAAATCATACACACACACACACGCACAAGTACACACGTATGCACACAGACATCCAAGTAGCCTCACAACATTCACTCTGATAGGCGTTCGTAAGCACAAGCTCTTTAGCACAGAAATGTTTCAGGTGAGAATTTGGGGGTAGGGTGGAATTCACTACATTTGTCCTCAAAAGTTCCTTTATCCTCCTGCTTGTGTTTAGTTCCCTGGTAAGAAATAATCTCATTCCTCAAGTATGACAGATCAGATTTTGTTTTGTTTTGGGTACTCAGCATCTCCTTTTTTCATGGAAATGCCCCAGCTTTTTCAGATCTGCCAGTTCAGCAGCATCAGAATTCATGGACAAACTCAATCCCCACCGTTCAAGTGTCTCAGCTCTCTGTTAGTAAATCTAGGGCAGTTTTACGATAAAAAATCTGATGCGCTGCCACTAGGAATCAAGGACCCTGCAAGGCTGAGCAACGTATAATTTTTCTATGTGCGTTACTCTACCTTTCCTCCTGTTTTGTTGGATTTTTTAGTAGCACAAGTAATTTTATAAAGTAACAGTTTAAAAAAAAATAACATCAGATCAGTTCTCAGTCATGTTGAAGGTCTACAGTTTATCCCTCAGACGTTTTAAAGTTCAGCTGTACTTACTCTGGGAACAGGGGACGTCTGGGTACCTTTCCTTTGGCCACTAGTCTCAGGTGTCAGGTCTCGGTGGTCTACCTGAATGTGGCTCTCTAGGTCTTCAGCACTTTCAAATTTGACACTACACTCTGGACACCTCAGACTGCCACACGGTCTCTCGTTCACCTCCTGTGGAGTCAAGCCCGAAGACTGTCCATTGGTGCTCCTGGTCATGCATCCAGCACACAGGCCATAGGGAAGGCCGTTCACATCCAACTTTACCAAGTCCTGCTTATTCCGGAACTCCTTCAAGCACAACGCACACTTGTAGAGTTTTTGCAAGGCCTGGCCATTGGGCGACGAGGTTGCAGAGTTTCCTGCCAATTTCTGCATATGGAACGTCCCATGAATTTTCAGCTCAAGGGTAGAGGTGACCGTCTGCATACAGACAACACAGCGAAACCCGGTGAGGGAGTTTCTGAGATCTGGATGCATCTGGCAGTGCTCGATAAATTCTTCCTCGCTCTGCAGCGGCATTTTGCAGATCCGACATGTCCCTGTATCCAAACTCTTGCTGTGAGTGACTTTATGCTCTGTCAGGGTCAGGAGTGATGGGAAGCGTTCCCCACAGATGGGGCACATGTAGTGCTTAGCTGGACCTCGATGGGTCTGCATGTGCTCTCTCAGGCCATTTTCTGAGAAAAAGGTCCTTGAGCAGATATTACACTTGTGGCTACCTTTGATGAATTCTGCTTTCTTCCTAGAACAGTCATCCTCCCCAGGCCTGATGTTATGATCTCTCAAACGATGGTTCTGCAAGAGGACCTCCATAGTGTAGGCAGCCCCACAAATGTCACAGCCATACATGGGCTCAGAAGCATCTACGTCATCCTCACTGGCCTCATGACTGTTGGAAGTATCTGGATTCTTCATTAACATGTTCTGGATATCTGTCCCTTCTGTCTTCTTATTTGCTGGGGTCATGCCATTAGCTGTACCATTCTCAGTGCTAGCATCAAAAACACAATGTTTTTCCCGCAAGTGCTTTTCAAGCAAGATGATGGCATGAAAAGCTTTGCTACAAAACTTGCAGTTGTATTTTTTGCTGTGGGTTGTGATGTGGCACTGCAGTTCTACCTCTGTGCTAAAGGTCTCACCACAGAAGATGCATTTGTGAGACTTTGACGGATTCCCCAAGTGACTATGCTTCACATGGATCTGGAGATCCACCTCCTTCCTAAAATCCCAGTTACAGGCTGTGCAGCGATACATCTTCTTTTCATTGCTATGCTTGACTGCCAGATGCACTTGGATAGATACCTTGGAATCAAAAACTTCTTGGCAAAGGGTGCAGTGATACAACACAAAAGTATGCATGTCCAACAAATGCTTCTGCAAATCATCCACTGAAGAAAACTGTTTGTCGCAGCTCTCACATACATAATGAGTTGAAGTTGTCATGTAATGTACGGTGAGATGTTGCAGAAGAGACTCCTGGGAATCAAAGTCTTCTTTACACTGAGGGCAAGACTGCTTCCTCAACAGCAACTCCAAATGCAACTTTAAATGGGTTTGAAAACTTTCAAAATTTGAGAACTTTAGATCACACTGATTACATGGGTATTCACCATTAGACACTGAGTTTATGCTAGCAGAAAGCCGTTGCCTTTTAGGGGAAGAGACTTCAACATCAGAAGAAACTGGACTCTGCTCTGCTTTTGACTTCTTATTGTGTGCCAGAGGAATGTTCTTGTGGTTTTCTTTAATATGCTTTGTAAGTTTCAGGATGGAGCCAAAAATGGGGGAGTTTGTGCAATAAGGGCATGAATAAACTTCCATAAAAGACTGTGTTGGCTGAATGACAGGGGAATCCAATTTTGAATTTCCTACATTGCAGTGAGTCTGCTGAATATGCTCAGTCAAGGTTGCTTCGGTCAGAAAGCCCATGGAGCACTGGTTACAGAAGAAAGCGTTGTTGCCATCTTGAGGGGTAGCGTTTGGGCCACAGTGAGTAATACGGATGTGTTCTTGTAAGCTATTGATATCTGCAAACATCTCGGGGCAGTAGTTACAGTGAAAGGCAGAAATGTTGCTAAACTGCATCATGGGATATGCATGGTTTTTGTGCACCTTTCTCACGTGTTCATTCAAGTTGTACAGTGTAGGCATGGAATCAAGGCAGATCTGGCATGTGTGGCTTTGCTGAGGTTTGTCTGCATGAATGGTCTTCAGGTGGATCTCCAGAACAGCAAGGCTGTTGAAGTCACGCTTTGAGCAGTATGGGCAGCTGTAAGTAACCTTAGACCAGTTCTGGCCTTCCTCTCTGTCCACAGACCTGATTTTCTTTTGTCCTCTCAAAGGCTTTAAGGTCGAATCGGGGGTGGAACCTCTTTCCACCGATGCGCTGGAGTCAGGTGTTGCGCTGCTCATGGATGCCACGCTCCCCAAGACTGGGTCAGGGCTGATGCTGTGATTGCTGGAGTCAGGTTGTCTGTGGCTGTCCAAGTGGCAATAGACTTCCTCCACTGAAGAAAACTGCTCCGGGCACATAGGGCACTTGTGTTTTTTGTTGGCATGGGCTTGATGAATGTGTGAGAGCAGCGAGTTTTCGTCTGCAAATACTTCAGGGCAATGAATACACTGCAAATCTGCCTTCTCGGAAAGCTGTGGGTGGCGTGTCATTACGTGCTTCTCCAAATCTTCAGTCTGACTGAATGTCTCTTCACAGTAATCACACATAAAATCATCCTTCTTCACCTCTTTCTCAGTCTTTGCCATATGTTCCTTGTTCTTTTTATGAGCTTGCATGTGACTCTGCAATGAGCTGGTAGATGAAAACCCACGTTTACACACAGTACACTTGAACGGTTTGCTGGAGCTGTGGGTTTTCAGGTGAATTTTGAGGTGGTCGCTGCGAGAGAACGCAGCCTCGCATTCATGGCAATGGTACTTTTTATCCCCTGTGTGAAGCTTTATGTGGCGATCCCTACTTCTCTTGTGCTTAAAAAGCCGGCTACAGTAGGTGCATTTGAAAGGTAGTTTGTCACTGTGGATCTGCTCGTGCCTTTTAAGGTAGCTCAGGCGAATGAAGGACTTATCACAAAACTGACAGGGATACGGCAGGCCAGTCCCCCCTTCCTCCTCCCCGATGCCGAGATCACACCCATCTCCTATCATCTGAGTGGGTGATGCAACATCTTTGCTGGAGGGAGATGAAGCCACCCAGGAGAGTTGTGGGTCGTCATCACCATCTGTAATGGGAAAGCAGAAAGGAGATTAAAAACAATTCCCAGTGCATCTGTGAAATAAGGACAAAGCTCTCAACAACACTATGGGCTTCTGCTACTACAGCATAAAAAAAAAAAAATCAACTCAAAAAAAAAAAGATTTTTTGAATTTCAAAGGCGGTTTGAGAAAGAGAAATAAAAATATATTTGTACATATAATTTACAAATATGCCAACAGATAGTATTAATAAAAAGCATTTTTCTTTAGGAGGTTTAACACCTGCTTACTGTTCTGTAAAGCAATAAACAATGAATAAAGAAAGCAAAACACAATGTGCAACGAAGCAATACAAACATTTCGAAAAGCTACAGTGTTAAGTGATCACCTGTGATTTTGTGGGTCTTTTTAAATGCTACATCAAGATGATTTTAAGTAATGTCTCCGTTAAACAAAATCCTTAGTTCTGTCTCAAAACTGTAACAGAATGAAAGGCTGCTCAAAAGCAGAGTTGAACATCTAGGTGAAATAAAAGCATCAGATTTGAGACAGCTCAAGAAAATCAGAGAAGAGATCTGCACCATTACCGCATTCATTTGTATGAAAGGTAATGTTGCCTGCTTGGTACAAAAACAAACAAATTAAAAAAGCCCAGAAAATCACCATTGGACATCTCAAGACATCACAAAAGAATCAACTTCAGGATAAACCAACAATGGCCCAGCCTCTGTTTTAATAACTATTTCCTTTGCTCAATATGAGGCTTTGGAAAATATTTTATAATTTGATATTACCATAAAGAAACACAGCACCAACTCCAGCAGCAAAACAGTCATTTTAGGAAAAATACATAAAATGTTGGCAGCTTTCATAAACAGAATTGTTAACAAGAAACAGAAGAGAGAGAGTTCAAATATCCTAATTCCAATAAATGCAGAGATGTTGAGTGAAGCAAAAATGCCACTAGTCCGATATAAAACTGAACCATGGAATGAAGCAAAAATAAAATTCATGTAAATGAGGGAAGGTGCTGACCACATATACATTTGGAGATTCAAAAAAGGAACCGGTTCTCCAGATACATCGTTCTTATAAAACATTTAATGTTCCTACTTCAGCTCTTACTAAAACAAACCAATAAAAAAATCCCCAACTGTGCATGTAGGCTGCCACACGCGCACTCCTCGTGCCTGCCAACTACAGAGTCATCAGGCGGAGAAGAGCACATGTACAGCGGAGAAGCTCTCAAAGAAAGGCTCGGCTAATGAGGATATCACCACCGTAAGAGGCTAGCTCCTGTGGCACCATTTGCTTTGGCAAAGACCTTCTTTTTCATCCAGGAAAAGAGGGAGCGGAGCTACCTTGGAAAAACTAAATCAAATAATCACACACCAAACAACTTTTCCCACACAACGGGGCTGCTTGTTTTCCGGGATGCGCAGGTTGGGCGCCCACTCCCCTCGCCCCGCGCTCCCCAGGGAGCTCCACTCCCCCGTTTAACTAAACCTCCTGCTCCAGAGCGATGCTGGACACCGAGAACACACTTCCTCCCGCTCCCGAAATGCACCCCGGCTCTCAGCAAGCACCCGCGCTTCTAAGATGCTCAAGGTCTTTGTGCTCAACTAACTCCTCTGAGCCTGGCGGAGCCTGAACCTAAACCACAGGCGACGGAGCCCCTGATTTTTACGTTAAACTTTTCTCAGGCTTCGTTCCCCCGACCATGAACCGGTCTCTCTCTGCGGCTGCAACAAAGCCTCATGTTCGCAATTTAAGCCACCTCCGCCGCCCGCCCCGCTGCCGGCACAGCTTCGCTCTGCCCCCAGGGAGCCCCCGTCCCCCCTCCCGCCCCGTCGCCCCAGCTCTGCTGCCAGCCGCATCCAGGGCTCCGTCCCCACGGACCTGCGGCCACGGGCCGTCGGAGGGAAGGAGGCAGCCGGCTGCCAGCGCCTGGATTAGGGGCCCCGGGGAGGTGCCGGTAGCTCAGGGCTGGCTAATTCCCTCCTCTCGCCAGCTGGGCTCCTCCAGGGGAAAGGAGACAAAGGGGAGCAAGAGGGGGATGCTGGACCTGAACTAGGGCAGCACATGTTGCGTTTGCTACCACTATTGCTGTCTGCTGGGGGCGGGGGGGGAAGAAGAGAAACAACGACGACAGGGAAAAAAAGCACACCACCATTGTGTTATTTACTGCTCGGGCTTACTGGCTGTAATTAAAATAATTTAAAATGTCCACTTTGCAGAAACTTTTATAAAAATACATGCATTTTAAATATCTTCCCTTTTGCAGCCAGACTACTCGTGCCTTGTGCTGGGCAGTGGCATACAGAGGAAGAACTGCACCGGGGAGAACTCGGAGCGCTTAAAACTGCTCCAGTGAATAAAGCTTCATTGTTCTGCTTTGAAACTGTAGATGCAAGGGGCCAAATCCAGTGGTAACACAGGCTGGGCCAACTGCTGTAACTTCGTTACATCCATATGTGCTTATGCCAACCATTACATTGGCATGCAAATGGAACAAATCTTTTAGAAGGTCTCTTTTTCCCCTGAAACGAACCCATCTACCTCAAAATGCACTCTAACATTCAAATAGGGCCAGTTCCCCTCCAGCTGCTGCTCTTCAAACATCTTGGGCTATTCAGAAAACAAAACCAAAGCAAGCTGGTATTACTTTGTGAGTGATGCACAAAGACGTTGCTGTGCTAATATAATTTGGATTCAAAAAAATTAACATTTCACAGATTGAAAAGCTGGGTTAGTAATAAAAATGGAAGCATTTACATAGTTGAAAGCAAAGATTGTCTCCTTTTGTTAGCTTGATTAAGACCTTTCACTGATTTTCATATTTAACTTCTAGATTCTTTTTATTGCACCGTTTTCTCATACTTTTACAATTTAAAAAGAATTAGGAAACTTTAAGCCCCAGAAACAACCTACCTTGACTTCCTTACAAACAAGGTACTAAATTACTAAAGGCCTAAACTGAAGAAATTAGGGAAAACTCATTATCATTAATCTCTTTATGGAATGAAAAATAGCCCTGTTAATTTTAACTTGCCATATTAAATTGAAGAAAAGGCCTATAATGAACTGAGAAGGAAATTCTAAGGTATTCTACCAGAGTAATATTTTAGTGGGAAGATATATTTTAGATGTGGTGTGACATGTCTGGCAATGATGGTTAGAATAATAATTCTACATTAATGCAGTCAAAGGAATGTAGCAGAATGAGAAAAATCACTTTCAAAAAGGAGATTAAAGTCATTAAAAATGGCTAATCCTGCAAAGTGGGACTGTTCTAAAATAGAGAATCACATGGCTGGTGCAAGGCTTTTGTCATTTGCGCATAAGAGAATCAAAACAAGTATTAAAAGGGTAAGAAAATTCAATAAAAAGTTTAATTAGGAAAAAAAGAGCATTAAGGAAGCTTCAGGATGTCGGTAGTCCTCAGGATATATGTGCAGGTCATGAAGCTTAAAGGGCCAAACTTGATAATCAATCTCAAAGTGGTACAGTAATTTAGCAACTTAATGTTCAGCACGTTTACGGGACTGCAAGCATTTATCATCATCACTGAGGAGCTAATTCCAGCCTCAATGCATTCAATAAATGTATTTTTCCTTCTAATAAGAGCAATTTGGCCAAACTGTAGTATAAATCATACTTCATTCTCTGTTTATCTTCCAGATAACATGAGCCAAGTTCAGAAATATATTTGTGAAGCTAAAACAATAAAATGAAGTCTTAAAAAATGTGATCTCTCTTAGAAAGGAGACATACAGCACATCACAGATTGCCAGGAGTAAGCAGCACTGCTGTCTCAGCATACACTGATGACGTTGATATATTTATTATTTCAGAGTTATTTTGCTAATAGAAATAAAATCAACCAGACACGATTTCACGGTCCCTGCAAACACTTTCCCCCATCTACCTGCTCAAAGCTAGCTGGAACAAGTAAGCTCCCGCCAGACTTTGAGCCGAGCCACATTTGAAGTGGTTGCAGAGGGACAGGCTTCCTCAGCTGCCCGGTCACCCATGCAGCCCCAGCCCTGGGGTCAGCGTTCATGGGCAAGGGCTGCACAAACCCGAGCTACCCCCCAGCTGGCTGCTTTTTCTCTTAAGAACAAAAGGTATGCACAGAGGCCTCATTTGCTGGCCAGACCTGAAGTTCATCCTTGCCTAAAGCCTCTTGTTTACCAACGTAGAGCATCATCGGGTTCCGCTCCAGTGAAAAACCTCCCTACTCTGTCTCCCCTACGTGTGGAGGGTTCAGGTGGCTCTTCCACAGAGCCTCCATATGTCCCCCCACACAGCGGGCACATTGCAACGTGGCCAGCGCGGTATGGGAGGCCAGGTTATTTCAGCTGCTTTGGGTGCAAGCAGCAGCACAGATTAAGCACCACGGGGCTCAGAAGAGGCCGCACAACCTGCCCAGGCGTCAACAAAATATCCAGGGTTTGTCCAAAGAGGCAACTTCAAGACTCCCCTCCTGAGCCCAGAAGGCATCTCCATACAGGACAATAAACCAAGGAGGTTAGATTTGGAAGGTGCTCTTATTCTGTCAGGTTTATTCCTCTAGCACAGAGCTAATACACAAGAGAAATAGTTAAATTAACAAAAACAAAAACCAAAAATCAATTGTTGAGGAAAGGATTGCTGTTTGATTTAAGTTCCAGACTCCTGGTTCTCTCCGAGTCTCTCCATGGCACACAAGTTAAAAATGGTCAAAGCACTCAAATTGCTTTAGGCTATTGAGAATTGATGGAATTCTAGCACCCAAAAAAGTAAGTTACTTTTGAAAACAAGCTTGGCATCATAAGACACGCTTCTGAACTGTGTTTCAGTTCCTCATCTCCATAATAGAAAAAAGCCATCTGCTCCTCAAGGGCAAATTGTAGGGCTTACTTCTGTATAGCTGTGAAACCCTGAGACATCCTCAGATGGAAGGCCCGATAGAAATGCTATCAATTTCAATAATTATTATTATCACAGATGCTTAACTATGAGAATACAACACAGATATTGAGGACTGGGAAATCTTCAGTAGTGGTTACAGCAAATTTTGCATTGCTGCACTATGTATTAAAGCCAAGGACAGATCATTACAATGGATTATAGTAAGAACCTCACATAGCATACGCTGCTCATTTACACGGCAGTGCTGGTGTGAAATAATGCAAATCAAGTTTACATAGCAAATGTTTTAAGTTTCAATATTTTCAGTGCACTGTGACAGCTTTTCACTTAAATTTTTTGTTGGAGTGTTTAGCCCCATTTTCCTGCACATTTCCCACACAGTTATAACAAAGTAAATAATAAAAAATATCATTAATATTCCAAACTCAATTTTCTATGCATATATTAGCTTCACTGAAGATTTTTGTTTGTTGTGTCACAGAAGGCAATAGTGGACTGCAAACCACCAGCTCTTGTGGCAATGAAAGCCTTTTTATGCTGACACTGCACCTATCTCTGAATGGTATTGTAACTGCCGGGCTGTGACTGAAACCCAGCATTAATGCACACTCAAACACACTTCACTAAACAATGGAAAAAAGATTTCTACAAATTATTTATAATTACTCCTACAAAAATATCATGCAGCTGTCCCCCAGAACTGGTCAACTCACCCTTAGCCAATGCACTAAGGAGGGGCCCTGGAAAGTTCAGGCTGCTCTGAAGAACTCCATACGCAGCTTCAGACTTCAGCAACATTAGCTTCTTCACAAAACAGTCTTCATAGTTTTTATTTTAAGGCACTATGCCATTTTTAAAATATGTATATATAAATATATATAAAATGTTCAAAGCAAACCTAAAATTGGATAAAAAACTAAGAGGTGCTAATATAAGTGGCACCACAGGCAGTGCTTCCATTATTATCTGCAACTTGAGAAAAATGCAGTTATACCTAATTATATGCTTATGTGGTAAGCATTTTTGTTGGACTAAATTACCAACAGTTAGTGACTCTTTTTCCAATGTCTCAGCTTTGCACTGCAATTCATTTTTAAGTGAAGTTTTTAAAAAAGAAGGAAAGATGTCTGGCTCAATGGAAAGTATATATAATCTAATTTTTCTTCTCATGCAGAGAGTAACTTGGTATTTAGAATACAAAATCAGCACAAGATGTAGTGCAGAATTTCAAATGTTAAACTTGCTGGGATGTCTGCCGCAGATAAACTGTTACACATAGATGGTTTAAACCTCGCTGTCTTTGTTTAAACCTTTCTGTAGTGATCAAAGATACATCTAATTAGTCTTTTTTATGCTGCAAGTTAAAAGTACACACAAAGATGTCTGTTGAAGCTTAACTGATATACAGAAACTTGCTAGGCCAGATTAACACATGCCTAAGCCCTCGTCTCCCATTAGCAGAGATATCAAGACTCAGTAATGACCATCGATAGGATGATATATAATTCTATACAGATGATAAAATCAGAAAGTTGTTTTTAACATTATTTTTTCTTATGTCAAACAGTCTGTATTTTGCTGGTAACAAAAAATTAACATATCATTAAATAAGTTATTTCACACTTCAATAAATGGCATAATAAGGGGTGGAGGAGAAAGTTTTATGTTAGATCTAGGAATAAACTAAATGCTTTCAGAGTTGAATCACTGTTTTTCTTTACTCCCTTTGGAAAAGCAGCAGATACTATATTCTGCTGTGCATCATGGACTTGGGACTGAAAACAGCTGCACTCTAATTACATGTAAAGTGTACCAAAACATTCCTTTTATCACAGACTGTAAATCTGTTAGCATCTGTCTCTCCTTTGTTTCTTCCACAAGATACAAGCTTGTTTCTACATTTTTCTCACCTGTAGCGGTAATTAAAATTCATTATAAATGAAAGGAGTGAACACTAAAACAAGTTCCTCTGTGTACAGTTCTAAACTCAAATTAGAAACAGCTGTTTGCTAATTCATGCAGTGATGTTTTGTCGTGCTCTGTGAATCAATAATAACTCACCCTATTTCTACGAAAATGTTAGGATTGTACATATATTTTGCGTAGCAATTTGCTCTTCAGAAATGTTCACATGCGCATTCAGTCTTTTTTAAGCGAGATTAGAAGACGACACCAGCAAAATCATCAATGAATTAACAGAAAGATCTTAATAGCTTGCTGTTCGTGCTTACCCTGCTACCTAGAGGGTCCTGTGCCATTCTTGCCTGCTTTGATACCCACCGAGCATTTAGCAAGAAGGCACGTTGTAAGACAGATGTAAAAGAACAAAACTGTATACGGGGTCACACGCACACATCACAGATGCAATAGCCACACTGAGAGGATACTATAAAATTAGAGTTTTGGCTATGACATGTACAACTTTCAAACATAAGGAATGACAAAGCCCTTAGGAAAATAATCCTAGTAGAATAATTATTACTTATAATAATTAGTTATAAAATTAGTTATAATAGATGGTAATACTTATGCTAATTGTTAGTAATATTTCTTCATATTATGTTAGCCAGAGCACAAACTTCATATGACCCTATTGGCCTTACACTCACAAAATTATATTCTGCACTTCTTGCTACTTGATGTCAACATTTATCACGATTTCAACACTTGATTATACAAAACAAAGAGACAACACACAGCGGTTAAGAGCTTTGCCTGCTTCATTTTTTATCTAAACCTAAGGATACAAGCAGGGTGGTTGCAACATTTTGAGCAGACCCGATGGCAGATTTGCAGAGCCTGCCCTCGTTGCAGCAGGACCAGGGCCAGCCCTGGCCCCTGCACTGCCCCCTTTGCAGAGCCAAAGATCCAGCCCAGAGCGGTGGAAGAGCATCAGCCTCCATAAAGGTCTCTGCAATACATGCAAGGAAAGTCCTTTTCTCATCTATACATAAACATGTTTTCCCTTCCTTGTGTTTTGTTACTGTTAGCAGGGAAGGTGCTTCCCATACGGCACAAACCCATGCATCGAGACTCTGAACCACTCGTGGACATGTGGCCAGCGGAAGAGCCTTTATGGTGGGATGAAATGCATGAGATTAATTTCCTAGATTTATGATTTCCTCCCTCCCATTTGATCAGGCAGCTCTCAAATACAGCAGGCACCTGTTCTCAGGCTGTTTTGCTGAGTACCCTCAGGCACGTGCGGTCAGACAGACTCAGCTCAAGCTTCTTCCCTCAGTTCATACCTGTAACGGAGCATCAGAAATACAGACTAGCTGCTGTTTGGAGAAACTCAGTGAATACAGAAGCCTGAATTAAAGAGAGACAGACTTTTCTCCATTAACTGACCAGATCGGAGTGATTTAATTTAATGCTTTACTGTGCTCATTTTCATGTTTCTGAATTGTACTTTCAAGTGAAGATTAAGTCATCAATTACAATCCATTTAGCTCATTCATATAATTCATTTAAGGGTCATATCCTGCACAGTAAGCTGGGAGCCCTGGAAGCCAGCACTGACAAGGACAGGCAGCACTTTCCCACAGGATATTCAGCTTGTGCAGAATCAAGTCAGAGCTCGTTTTGATGGTGTGGGCAGCAGTCTGGAGGAGCAAGCGCCATTAAAACTGGGGCAGTGGCAAACTAGGACAAAGAGAGTTTTGCCAAGACCTCTCCGGCAAGCTGCTGTTACTGCTAAGACAAACGCATATCTGCATCTGTGCTGGTAGACAATATTAGAGTCGTGTTGCCATTTCTGCAGAGCTCTGTTTCAACTTTACGGCCATGTATCAACTCTGAGCCAAAACAGCCACTATGAAGGGAGAAAACTGGGACCAGATACCACAAATGCTCTGTGTCTTCTGGTTGGGGTCACCAAAAGTGACTGGATTGCTAGGATGGCTTTCTATGATGAGATCTTCAACTGATGCGATGCAGTGACCTGACCTCTAGGAAAACGGGTTTGCAGCCCCTGTCTTAAACATATGAAAAGTACTTTCCCAAGAACAAACTTTTGCTCCTAAATGAGTATTTTCCATCAGTGCTCAGTAGAAGAGATGTCAATTGCCATGTTCCAAACCTGAGAAAAACGTCATGTTTCAAACCTCAGCCCTGCACAGGACTTTACGGCCAAGCTTTCCGGCCTGAGGAATTTAAAGCTGGTCATATTATTAGAGCAAGTTGCAGGGGAAAATAAAACCAGCTTGTTAAGTTAGAAAGAGTAGGCTGTTCCAGACTCTCATTTTGATCTAGGTGGGAAAACTGTGACGCACTTACAAACTTAATGGGTTGACGTTCATGATGAATAGACCTAATGCTGAAAAACACATGTTGGCTGAAATTACTCAGCAATAAACAAACAGTAAAAAACAACAACATCCAGATTTTATACTGGCTTCAAAGAACAAGGGAAGAAAAATCAATAAATTATATGTGACAGACAGTATCAAGTAACCTGTTTTATAGCTATGCATATGCATTATTGGTCTGACTTCCAAATGTGTTGTGTATTCACATCAATCCTATTGAAATCAATAGGAACAGCAGTTGCTCAACACTTCTGAAAACTCAGATGACATAAATATGAAATATAGCCAGTTCTACATAGAGGTATTTTCAGAAAGATGCACGTATTCCCTGTCCCTTTCATGAATTCAGAGTCAAGATGTCATGCAAACACCGTGAATGGAAATGAAGCTGCACTTGTGAACATCCTAGCTTCCACAAGTCTGGTGAGTGTAGCTCCTCGAGGCCTTCACCTGCCTGGTTTTGGAGGGGCTCGTGTGCCTCGGTGATGCCAGTGGGTATCCCTGGAGCTAATGAACCTGCCAGCTCCACCTGACCCAAGCCTGGAGATGGGGTTTGCCCCAGCTAAGCAAACCTCCCACTCCTTGGGGACGGTATGTGTTATGGCAAAGTACAATTAGTTACGACTCTGGGTTTGTTAGTGAACAATTTTTTAAAAAATATTTCATTTAAAATTAAAAAAGAACACCCGCAAATGTAAAAGCACACTGCTGAATATGAAGCACATTCCTGAGTATCATTTAGATAAACATCGGTCGTGAATCTGCACCATGTTTGTGACTGGCCTGAGGGGAACTGCATTAAACAGAGGTGGGAAGGAAGTTCTCCACTTATCAATAGCTGACAGAAATAACTGAAAGGTTTAAAAAGAAAATAACTATAGATTTTGTGCTATGAAAGATGAAAGCCAAACAGCGTGGCTTGCCTAGGAGAGATGTGTATTCCACGCTGTATGGTAATGCTACTTCTTTTTCACTAACAGTATCCATGATTTTAAATAAGAAATGACTTTTAAAACAAGCAAGCAAACAAAAGCATTTGCCACCCAGTAAGAATCTTTCTCGGTACATCAGTGTTCCCCTACAACAAACGTGCCACATGACAGACCTTTCAAGTTTAACCAGCAGTGACCTGACATCTGTGATCTGAGGACTTGCACTGCACCGCACAACAAAACTGTCCGCCGAAAGCTGCTCTCTTCTTCCAACACATCTTTGCCCTTTTGACAGGCCCAATGACAAATCGTGCAACTGTGCTCTCAGGTTTTCGAATGAAGAGCTGCGGCGACAGCTAAGGTCTGTCTTCCCAGGGCTCACGCCCGCGTTGGCGCAGCCCAAGGAGGGATCCCGCGCCTGACCTCACCGAGCGCCTGTGCAGGCTGCAGGAGATGACCCCAGCAGTGCCCACTCCACAGCACCGCAGGGTCACGGCACACCAGACAGCCCTCTCCTGCGGGCACCAGGCGGTGAGATCAGCCCACGCTATGCCTCATCTACATCGTGAGTCTGCAGAGAGACTTTCCGAGCCTTTCTAAATTCTTTAGGGGCTTCTCAGGATGTCAGCCAGCACCGACCACGCTCCAGAGAAAGCCTCCCGTAGGGAGGATGCTCATCAGTGCAGGCAGGCAGGCAGGGGGAGTGCAGCTGGGGAGCCAGAGCAAATCCAACCAGGAGACGACAGCCCCTCTGGCCCTGCCGCGCTCCTGCCAAGAGACGCACAGAGCCCAGCAGAAACCTCCCCTCCAGCCGCAGCTGCGCTTCCAGTCTCAGCTGCAGGTACCACACTCTGCCCACGTACCGGAACAGGACGGCACTTTCCTTAAAGTTCCCTAACAGCAAAGGTATCTTCCTCCTGAATTGTTTAATACAGTCTTAGGTGCTGATTATCTGTATTCAGATAGCTGTAGTTTAACCAACAACGTAGGTTTCCTTCTGACCTTGTGTGTGGTTGTTTTTTTTCCTCCCACAAATGTGATTTGTGCGATTTATTCTAGTTAGCAACTGTCTCTGTGCCTTGGCCACAGATACATGCAAGAGTGAATTTATAATGAGGAAAGGTGCAGGGCACAATTATTTGTTTAAATGGGAATAAAATTAGGGTTGGAGCATACATTGAATCACCTCAATTTATCCCTGAAGAGAAGGAGGGACAGCAAACATCTTGGCACTTGCAAACAAATATCTCTCTCCCCACCATCTCTCCCAAACAGCACTCCTTCCATTTGAGAACAGTCTCACACAGACATTGGCACTGATATCAGAGAATTAAACGAAGTAAAGGGAAAAGCTATAATCAATATCTTTCTCGCTAACTCTACCCACATAATGAGGACTGGCTATACTTTCAAAAAGGTATCTGGGAATGTTAATAGACTAAACAACTTGGTAAAAGGAATGAGGAGGCAGTGAGGAGAGAGAGATTGAATTTACCCTAGAAAAATGCATCTTGATTCTACAGGTACAGAAAGCATTCGGCTTTCTATAGAGGAGTCTGCTAAATTAAAAAGTGGGTGGAAGCTGGAGGTGGGTGTTTGGGATGGGGGCACGTTTCCTGCAGAGGAAAAAATGGTCAAAAAATCAAAACAGTAACAGCAAAGCACAAACGAACAAAAAACCCCAACCCAAACCAAAAAACTCTCAGGGAAATCAGGTGTCAAGAGGTTTGATAGACACACATGCACCTCTAGAACCAGACGTGTTCAAGAAGCCATCTCCAGTCAATTAATGGCTGGAAACATGTGGGCCCCCCCTCCCCCCCCAGGTAAATTAATAATTTTTTTGTTTTTTTTCTCCAGATGTGAAAAGGTTTTGTACTTGCACCTAAATCTCTGGTATGGGGTGTCTCACATGCCCAGAAACCCCACGTACACTGTGGCAGAGAGGAGTTACCAAAAACCTGCTACTGAAATGCAGCTGGCAGATACCTGGAAGAAACTCCATCCCATCTCTACTGTCATAAAGAGGCAAAACAGTGACTTAAGCTGCATAAGCTCACACACTGACTGTCTAAAAGAAGAAATGTTGTCAATAAGCTGGTCGTAACTGAGTGGGCAATTTAAATTTTGGGGGAAATGAAAAATTATTGTTTTCATAAACAACACAAAGAGTTTTAGAGCTCAGACCAGCTTCACTTACAAAAACCCTACTGTCCTAAATGCCAAAAAACCCTTGCCCCCTCCCTGGAATCCATTTGGTTTTGTCATGCCCCTTTCCCAGACTCACAGCCGAAGCTCCCTGCCTGAACAGAACCACAGACTGGGCAACTCTGGTGTCTCCCATAAGAGTGTGACAGAACAAGGTATGCCAGACACAATTCACATATTATTTTTTTGTTTTGTCAAGGCTTTTCTATTATTTATTTTAGTTCTGGCCAATAAGGCAAAAATTTTCAGGATAAAATAATTTTCTGGCCACAGATAACCTGGACTCCTGCCTGAAATAGGATCTTTAGCCCATTTCACCCTTGCAAAAACAAACAAAAATGGACAAATGAATGGTTTGAATGAAAATTCAGCAACTGTTCCCTCACACCTTTAGCCAGAATTACTTGTGAAACTGAATTCCACTTCCTCCATCTCATACTCAGTTTAGCACATGAAAGTATGAGTACCAAGAGTTATGGAAGCACCAACCTTGGCTCCCCATCAAGACCAAATTATCTGTCTGTATTTAAGACAGGAGTTCAACATCTTCTGTTGAAAAATGGAAACTCCACCTCAGTCATGGAGCATCTAGAGTATAAAACTAATCTTCTGAGCAGTAAATATTAGACTGACAAACAGCAGTAACTACAATTTCAAACGATTCACTTTAGAGGTTGGGGTCCTGGATTCCTAGGAGCTGATTGTTAAAGACACATCAGACTTTTTTTTTTTTTTTTTTAAAATCAATTTTCCCATTATTTAGGATTATCATACCTTGTATCTTTGGATTTCCTATGAACATAACCATAGCCCCAGACCTCCTGGCTACCTGACATCAGGAAGGTTGCAACATCATGTCCACCCTGAAGTCACTGTACACAGGCTTAAGAGTGACTCCATCTTAATTCAGTTCTTTGTCTGGAATTAAGATACTGGATCTGATCTGATTTTTTTCTTACTGTGTTGCTTTGTATCAAAACACGCGTTTTCCAGTGGGTGGTGCCTAACAAAATACGAAGCAGAGGTGTGACCACAAAGGAAAGAGCCATTATAAATGCACAGAAACACACCCTGTCAACACATTCCAGCTGCCCGATACATACAAAAGCATTTAAAAAAGACAACTGACTCATTATTTTAGAGTTTTGCTATATTTTCCATTTTAAAACATTTTACTATCTATCTAATGTTGTTAGAGAAGCTTCCATTGCTAACACCGGAAAGCAGACACCTCCTAACCACCCTGCACAAATTCCTGTCAAAAATTTTTGTGCAAAGTGTTATCAGGTAACAATATTTACCATGTACAGTAATTATGAAAAACTCTGAGATTGTGTAATTATGTATTTTAATTACATGATCTGATTAGCTTTTTTAATCACTTCATAAAAAGAAAGGAAATTCACTGAGGTTGTCAGAAAGTTAATAAAAATAAGGTAATTCACTGCTAAGGCTCACCATGGTGCCTTTCTAACTACTTCCTTGCTACACCCCACTGTGCCTAGGTATTGGAGGTCAACTATAAGTATTAATTTCCTTACTTTTATTAACTTTGGTGACAACATTCATGCTCTTTTGGCATGGCTTTTTTTGTTTCGTTAGAAAACACTTTTCATTTAGCTGAATGATATTTTAAGAGATCCAGACTCCTCAAAACCAAGAACCTGGTTGACCTGAAACCCGTGAATAGACCCAGCCTTGCCCTGCTCTGTCCCCGGCCCCTTTGAAGGGATGTTACAGGAAGCCACTGTGGAGTGGTCACTGTCACACAGTGCCGTGCAAGCCGCACTGCCAGCCTGCAAAACCTGCCCACTTTAGCGATGTCGAACAATTTATCCACAAAGCTGGCTGGTCACACTAGGTCACATTAAATCAGGGCCATCAAGATGCATGGAAAGTCAACACAGTGCTATGAGAAGACGATGGAAATCAGCCCAAGAGTTGGATAGATGGAGGCAGGCAGCTGAGCCCAGGGCAGCCAGCAGAGACAAGGTGGGTGGCAGAAAATGGTGCTTGTCCCAACGTGAGGGGCCGGGCTCTTCCAGCCGCAGAGGCCACGACAGCGCCCATGGGCCTGGCCCGAGGAAGGGGAGGACTCAGCAGCAGCGAGAGGCACAATTTCTGCAGGAGCCAGGACAGCCAGCTGCCTGCCCTGGGCAGCAGAAATCACCCAGGGATCCAACTATGAAATATAAGCAGCCCCTCAAAACCGTCCCACCAGCTGCTTGCAGTGCAAACCGGGGGGCTGACGCATGCACGGGTGTGCAGAGAGGGCTGGGGGGTTAAGGAGAGGAGTCGGGGGGTAAGGAGAGGGGTGCAAGAGGTAAGCCGCCTTCTCCCGCTCCTGAGGCAGGACAGAGCGTGGCTGTTTCAGCTCTGGAAAACAATTTTTTCTAACTTTTGGATGTGGTTCTGCTCTAAGGAAACATTTTGTTTATATCCAGACTGGGAGTCTATAATGTAATACTTGGCTATTGGATTCAGCAGCTCTGTTTTACTCATTTTTGGTTCACCCTCTCCCCCCGCCAGCCCTTCTTTATTTTCCTCCTTTCTCTTTTTACCTTTCCACCCCCTCTCCCTTGATTCTCTGGGGAGAACAAAACACTTTGGGAGGTTTAATGGACTGACAGGAACAGAAATTTAATCGGGGTGTGTGTGCATGGGCCAGGCACATCAGAAGCAACCGCAGCGCAATCCATTTGGGCTGCCCCACCTGTGACCCTGGCCAGGCTGGGCACCCCCCTTTCCACAGGGGCGAGATGGGGTGAGGTCCCTCACGCTCACACAGGACCTTGGTGTTGCCTGCTTCAGGAGGAGAGGACTGCCAGATGCTGACAAGCCAAGAGCGGTTATTTCAGGAGACTTTTTTTAATGTAGAAACAGCTGACACAAAATGCATCTCACTGGGGAGGGAAACCATGCTCCCAGAAGTAAAAGACCACTAAAAAGCCTCTTTTTTCCAAGAGAAATCTAAAACAGTTTCGGGCCAGATATCACTTAGGTTTTTCATTTCCATTTTAGGAGACTTGCACTGTGTCCTTCCAGTCTGGCCCCATCCGTGGAGAATATCAAGGGGCTGCTGCAGCCTAAAAGGGGCAGATGTGGGCAGATTAAGAGATGATGCAAAGTGCTTTCATAAAGTAGAAACAACCTCAAAGAAAATCTGTCTCAGACAAAACGGCCACTGGTGGGGAAACCGTGCTCGAGCCTCCCCACTAGCAGCACCCTTTGCTGCGAAAGGTCTCCCCACACCACACACCCAGCCCTGGGGCAACGGGGGCATGCATTCAACTGCTGCCTGGGAAAAGACATTGAAAAGAGGAGGGCACAAAATGATTTAAACAAGTTTTGTACAGAAAATGGAAAACATTGTGTGCAACAACATGACTCCTTTCCCTTTGTACACCATTTGCTGTTACAGATTACATTTGCAAAGTATAGCTTTCAACATAGTGTAGCCAAAAGCAAACTAACGGCATAATTTTCTTCCCGGGTACTTTACTTTTGAATTCTTCCATGAACAATGAAGTGGAGATTTGGAAAAAATAAGAAAACAAAGAACCCCCTTCTTCCCATGTGCTTGTAAACCTGGGTAAACTTACAAGAGACCATCTTTTAAACAACCGACATGATTTACTCTTGCTTGTGGTGCAGGCGCTGGCTACTGCCAGTAAATCTTAATGGCACACAGTGAGTGATACCTGACACTCTGCAAACTCACTACTACAAAGAACTTGCTCAGTTGAAGGTATTTGTAGTACTTTTCTTTCACCGTTGCCTGTATTTTCACTTTTGCACTTTTATATGGCATCTGTACTCAATGAAGCTACAGTATATCTGTGACACTTACTTTAAAGCTTGCTTTTCTGTGCAATTGGATGACATAAAAAGGACCATGAAACTATGGCTTTTAAAATAAGTTTCCTGACTGATAGTGCAGATTAAGAGAACTATAAAAGACAAATACTGAGGACAAATATTAACTATTTCCAAAACTCGAAAGTATTTTCTAGCATGAATCACAACCAACCTCTAACCCAGGATATCCAAACAGAAAAATCTCTATCCTTGCACATACTCAGCCTTGCTGTTTTGAACTGCACTGTGCTCCTTACTAATCATCTCCAAAAGATCCAAACACTTTCCAGGATCCTGTTCTATGACAAGTTATTTTCTAACAGAAATCAGTAATTTTAAAAGTTACCATGCATTATTGCCTTCCCTCCTTCCCCTCCACTTACGTTTTTCATCTTGTTTCTTTCTGCCATTTCTCCATCTCCTCCCAAAGCCAAATTATTAGACTGCAAATGGGGGGCAGGTCCAGACACCCAAGGGGAGAGCCAAGATCTTCTCTCCTGGAGAAACTACCATAGTGAACTCAATGACTCTCTGTGATGTTTGCTGGTACTAGGGAATAATATTTCCCTTGGGCACTTTCTGGATAGAGTCTACCACCTGGGTTAAGTCATTATTACAATCAAGCAGAAAAAAAAAGGGGAGGGAGAGAAAAGATGAAAAAAAACCTACAGCAAGCATCATTAAAGCTCATCAAAAGTGCATTAGAGAACACCTGATAATATACTCTGAACATTAATGATCCTTACGATATACCATATTAATGCAGATGTTACCCGAATTCATGGAAACAAAATTTTCCATTCACACATTTCCCTAAAATAGATGTTGGGAAAAAACCTCTCTCAAAACTCTTAGTTGCCAGCATTTTTTTCTGTCTCTGGAAACAAATAAATAAAATAATGCCTCTGAACCTGTATGTGTTGCTGACCACAAATCTCAAACAAGTACTCTAACTTCGGGATGCTTGTTGGTGTTCACTGGCAATGTGTTACAGTTAAAATGGACGACGGTAAGCCAATATTAATAAAAAGGTTGTGATTGCGTTGGCTTAAATTGGACTATTATCGCTACTAAAATAATTTTACTGGCAGCCTTAAACTCTCCGATGCTGGGCAGCAATTTCCCTTGCAATTTTTCCCCCTTCACATTATGAGGGAGATGCATGAATGCCACCGAATTGATAGTGTGACTCTGTTATAAGGTGCTAAGTGCCAGGTTATAGCAAGAACAGCTCGGTTTTCTGAAGAGCCTAATACTTCAACCAATAACTGAAACGGAGGTCAAAAAATTAATTCTAGGCACTGCTTAAGTCCTGTTCCTCCTTTACAGAGCCTGCAAATCATGTCAAGTTCTGCAGAAATAGGTTTTGTGGGGGTATTAGAGGGTGAATTACTGTCATCTAGGTGCTAGTGCTTAGTAAAGCAAGGACTATCAAACCCAATTTGCCAAAATCCAATGTGAACTGCTGCTCTCAAAGAAAGAAGGTCACCCAACCAAGAACGCTTCAAAAAAAGCAACGAAACAAAACAAAACAAAAAACCTCCAAAACATGTACATTCTTACAAAGGAGTGTTTTAGAAATACACCAGTCATGCCTAAAAACCATTCCCTTATTGCTATTTGAAAGCTGAAGAGAAATCTTTTTCCTAAACAAGGAGCTGATAAGGTTTGCCGCATCTCAGAATTACTTCTAGAAATACGGGAAGCAGGAATTATTTTTAGTGCAGCTGAGAGGCCAGGCATATTTCAGGCAATCTCCCAGAGCCTGCTTCTATACCATGTGGGACATAAACCCACAAACTATGAAAGAACCCAAATCAGTATTGTTTTCTCAAGTGACATCCATTATCCCTCATCTGAGAAAATTAACACGTGTATCCAGAAGCTCAATAAACTAAGCTCAGAGATAAAAGTCTAGGATTAACTCTTTGTGTGTCACAATAAACGCCATCTTTTAAGTCAGCAAACTGCTAATATACTCTATTTTATATTCAGTGTTTCTGCCATTTAAAGCAAACAAGGGCATCAAAATACATTTACGCGCAAGCATAGTTTCAAAATGTTACAGTACACAGGGTAATCGAGAATTTCCAAATTCCAAACAGCTACAGAGATATAAAAATTCCATTTTTATGGAAGGGCCATTAGACCAACACATGCTGGTTTGGGTAGCATTAGGAAGAGTGTCACAAAATGAATAAAAACCAGCTTTTGTGCAAAGTCTCTTATTTTTTGACATTTGAGTTAGCCACTGTATCTAGCAGTAAAACGCTATGAATGTTAAATATAGGCAACCTTTGTTGCTCTGCCAGCTTATTTCTACATCAAATAATCATATTTGAAGACTTCTATTCCAGGCAAGTGTTCAGTACTTTTTTTCGTTTTCCTGATCTGCCAAAAGATAGGATATATTTTTTGTCTTTTTTTTGCTCAGATTAATAAATTGGGCAGTCCATAAATCTGAACGGTACTTATTCTGAAGAGTTAAGTACAAATACTTAGAATGATTGATAAAGCTGAATTTCCTACCTAAGTACACAGAAAACTCCAGGCAGGTATTAATTCCAGACTGAGCTTTATTACACTGTACACATGGCCCCTCACTGAGACATGCTAACATATATTACTAGGTACCCAGAACAAAAGCAAGGAAGGCTTTTCTTGACCCACCAAGTGCATTGTACTTGTTTCCAAATAGTGCTCTGGGATGGCTAACTTAGGAAAGCAGTGAAGAGCGAGCCACAGTTTGACATTAACATATGAACAGTCAGGCAACTTTCTGCAATCCACGTGTTACTTCCTCCCAGCATCACAGAAATGGATCTTGCATCTGGTGGCACGTCCTTCTTGGGGACATTTTGCTAACTAGCTACCCAGCAAGAGCGCAGGAAACACAATGTCTGCAGAACAGTGAATTTTGAAGCAGGGATAATAATAATAATCTGATCGTTACCCCAGTGCTTTAAAAATTGGACCCCCTGGCGAGAAGTCAAAATAAAACATCAAAGGGGGCCTCCACAAGCTGGGCTCAAAATCAACATTCGGGTGAGAGCCCATCACCTACTTACCCTGACACCAGGCAAGAAAAGTTGGAGACATCTGCTTGGAGGCCAGGGGTCAGGCTGGTCGGGGCCCGCGCAGCACAGCAGAGGATGGAAATGTGTGTATGTATTGGGTGGACGTGTCCAGGCTTCGGTAGCAGGAGGGCTGCAGGGCGGGGCTTCTGTGAGAAGAGGTCAGGGGCTGCCCTGTGCTGGATGCAGCCGGCTCCACAACAGACCCACCACTAACTGACTATCACTGGACTGACCATAACCCCCCATTTCCCAGCCCTCCTGTGGCATAAATTTAAATTAATTTGATTTTCCCCAGGTCGTGTCTGTTTTGTTCATGACAGTAACTGCTAAGCAATCTCCCTGTCTTTATCTCGACTCATGAGCATTTTCATCTTATTTTCTCTGCCTGTCCTGTTGAGGAGGGGGAGTGAGAGAGCAGCTGGGTGGGCATCTGGCAGCCAGCCAAGGTTAATCCACCACAGTGCAGCAGACTGCAAAAGCCTCCCCAAAATAAGAAAGACTAAGCAATACCTAAATTTGTACCTATGTGTTTGTGGGCCTGAATTTATTGCTTGCATGACAGTATATATTCCATTAAAACCATTTCTATTGGTAATGTGAAATGCAAGGACTTGCAAACAGTATACTACTGAACTCCCAGACTGGATGCTCTGTTACCATCATGAAGGTCTCAAGGTCACTGCTGCCTGCACATTAGTTAGATATGAGCATTATCTTGGCTGTGTTGGGGTTCACCTATCCTGAGGGGTGACTGAGACGGGTGGGCTTTTTCACGGAATAAGGGAGCAGTAAGTTGTTCCACAGATAGCTTAGAAAGAAAAACAGTACATCAGCAAATGTACCACGTGAAACACTACTCAGACTGATTCAAAGGCAGGTTTCTGTGTGTGCTGAAGCACGGGGGGCCAAAAAGCAAGATGGCTTCTAAGTTGCTGTAACTTTTAGAAATCAAAAATCCATCAATGAAAGAGAAACCTCCATACTTTTTTCCTATAAAAGAACTTTGACTTCTTGGAAAAATCAATAAGAGTTGATTACTGAAAATGGCAGCATGAACATAAACACCCTTCAGGCATCTCTCAAGTACCTCTGCAAATCACACGGCAGTGCTAGGCACATGCCACTGCTGCTAATTGCATCCTCTCCCATACAACAGATGAGCTTTCTGAAGTTGCAGTGGATGAAGAAACTACCAAGCTGAAAACAGTGCCTTCGCTAAACAGTACTGTTCACATCAGGCTTGTGGCCGGGCTGAGGATGTCACAGAGAAGCTGCTTTCAAAACTTGGTCACAGGGATTATTTCAGCAGTTGAGATAGATGAGGCAAGCAGTATCTGTGGTGCCACAGAGCATCCAGTGATCTGAAGCATTTTTGATAGTCTGTTGAAGAAGACCTGCTCCTCTGTAAAATTGTGCCAGGATGCTTAACAGAAAAACATATATTCAAGACATTTGGAGAAGTCAAAGTGTCAGCGGTCCCATCACATGGACCCACACACTCACACATGAGGCCTCATGATGTCCCCTTCTAATATATCAATATGTATTCTTGTACTAATCTCAGCCTAAAACCCTGTTGCAAGGTCTCCATGAAGTTGCTGAAGTTAACTAAAGACTATCCATGATTTCTCATACATCTCTATTATATTGCTCCACAGCAGCACTTTGTCTGCGCTTCCTTTTTCACAAAAAAGATAAAGCAGCCTCCATAAAATAAAGGACTAATTCAACTCTTCAAATCAAAGCAGAAGTCCAGACTTTTTGAACTGGATGGTGTGCTTAGTCTTCTTATTGTGACCAATGAACACTTAAGTCAGTTGAGCTCGCTCTTTGCCCACAGAGGGAAAAGATTAATGTTTTGACATGAAGCATTTGCCAGACACTCGGCAAAACAGCCTTCAAAACGGTACTCGTAACTATTTTCCACCTTCCAGCAAGGGAGGGGAGGGGACAGGATCATCGACTCTATCATCTGACCAAGGCAACAAACATGTCTGGTAGAAGTTAACCTTTTTTTAATCAAGGACCCACTTGCTTTTGAACTCTGAATGGAAGATACTTAGTTTGCAGAGACCCACGTTCATTCTCCTACAAGGATGTGACAGAGTCTTGTGGATGTCTGGCATGATCAAAAGGAAACACGGCAATAATATGTCAAGTCACAAATTATTACAGCCTCTTCCCAATGTGAATATGTGTAGGAGATCCCACATTCCACCCATCCATATGGTTCAACTGGGGAACACTTTTACCAACACATAGCCCCTTGAAAGTGAAGGTTTTCTTTTGATTTTTTAATCACAATTGCTTGTTATTCTTAATTACTTCTTACTTCCATTACAGTATGAAGTTTAACCTGACTTCTGCTGGGAGAGTACAAGTCATGAAGCTGGTTTCCTTTTTGATAATAGGGAAAACTTCGCGTGTAAGTAGGGAGAGGGGACCAGGGCCATCTTACAATCCACACCAGCAGAATTAGCTCTTGGTAGCAGCACAAATCATTGTGTCCCTTCTTGATATTGATATCTATCTTTGTCAAATCCTTCATGACTAAGCACCATGTAAATAAACTATAGAGAAGGGGTAGGACAGTACAGTGCAGCTATTTGAAAAAAACTAAGAAACTATCTTTTGTGCTTAAAACAAGGTTTTGGAAAAAGATACATTGAGTCTTACGGGCAGAAACAGGTGCTCAATGGCCCACAATAAGGATGTTTAACTTCTTTTATGAATCCAAACCAAACATTTTCAAACATAATAATTTCAGCAGACACATGAAAAAAGGCCAGTTGAAATTTTCTTAACGGTTGTTCTGTTAAGTCAGACATTTTGTTTATCATAATGCTGCATCTACGAGTTAATGCAAGCCATAACCCTGAAGGAAGCCATCCATTTCACATTAGCTATATCTTCCCCATCTCGTCCATGGGTTTTTTACTATGAAAAAGCAACATCAAGAGACAGCTCTGTACTTCCTCACAGTTGCACCCCACTAACACAAGGATTTACTGCTGCACTGAGGGAGCCATATGGAGTCATAGTGCTCTTCTTTCCCGTCCCCTTTTCCTATTAAAGCTGAGACATTTAACGGGCAGTTCCCCTTAAGACGCACATGCATCTACAAACATCTGGCAACTCAAAAGCCAGTGGCTCTCAGTATGTTCTATAATTTCTCAGGTTTAACCTGTGATTCGGCTTGGATCCAGGCTATCAGTGATTTCCAGAAGTAAGAGCTACGGCACTCGCCCGATAACATTTTCATCTGCGCCGACAAGCTGTCTGCAGTTGTAAACAGGAGTATAACTCTGCTCAAGCGTATTTCTAGGCATTAGAAGGCACAAGTCCAAAGAGGCGGCTCCGCACTCTCTGTTCATTGGAAGATACCCTGTCACTCTGTCGGGAATATTTATTATGATGGGCCATAATCCACTTAACATCTTCTGACAAACTCTATCAGTCTTTAACAATTTTGATTCCAGAAGTTCAACGGCAACAGGGAGGAAAATTCACAGAGAGAAAGTGACTTCCACAAAAATCCCCCTTTACGAACCTGCACACCCTGTGTTAGCAGACATGATCATCACTTATTTGTACCTATCAGCTTTGATGATAATTGCAACCCACTTGACACTTCTGTTGAAAGGCAGTATTACCAACAAGAAATCTGATAAATATTCAACAAAATCTAAATTCAATAATTCTATTTATCTTGAAGTCACCATCTCTAAAACTGTTTCAAAATATTTGTGTGTTAAAGAGAGAGGGAGGGGGATGAGGGTTCTTAAACCAAAATGACTGAATCACTGCATTAATGAACACAACTTTTTTTATTTTTCAAGTTCAGTGAAAGAATGCTATCTATGCAAAATTTTGATCCCACATTACAAAATAATTACATGATAATTACATGAGCATTAAGATGTCTACCCCCCGAGTAAAGCCACTGCACCCAACCGCTAACTAAGGCAGGCCTGGAATGTTTCAGCTTATTAAGGAGAAATCCAGCATTGAGCAAAACCTCCAGCTGAAGCAGATTTCCACTCTTTTACTCCTCTGATTTCTAATTAATAATTAAAACATGTTCGTTTCTTTGGAAACCCAATTAGACTTGCGCATCAGCCTGAAAACAAACTTTTTTTAGTAGCTAAGCTACTTCTCATGGTTTAATGGGGCGGCAGGAGTGTTTTCTACACAGCTCCACTGACACAATTCATTTATTTCTTTCCATTCTACAATGGATATTGTAATCTATCCCCAACAATATAAACATTACATTTGCACAGCTAATTAGGATGTTGGCAGTGTGAATTAGTGACCCTCTGATTTCTTCCAGTCAGGGCTGCCCCTGCTGCCTGCACTACTTAGGATTCACAATTAGGCAATTATATTTTCAGCGTCTTTTTTCCACTCTAATGCTACCTCTTTCTTCACATTCAGTATGACTGTATGCACCAAACGAAGAGTTGTGTTGTTTATTTTGGGGTGGGGAGCGGGGGAAGGAAGGGAGGGATGTAGGGAAGCGAAGTGTGTGATGTTCAATCCTTTTCCCTTTCAGCCTCTGCTAACTCAACATCAGAGAATGATAGAGGGTCTGGGAGACTGCAAATTATCTCCATAAATGTTTTAAAGAAGTGATTATGCAGAGTGGGTAGGAGATATATTCTGACTGGGAATGAAGCAAAGCGAAAGAGGGACAAAATAAATAAATCCTGTCCCCGGGTGCAGTGGGCTGGTACTGAACCTCCACGCAGGACCACAGTCACTGAGCTGTCCCCAGCCACAGGACGATGACAAATTGGAGAGAATTCAGAAGAGGGCAACAGAAGTGATTAATGGGCTGGATGGACTGATTTATGAGGAAAGGTTAAAAGGTCTAATTATATGTATCTTTGTTAAAGAACAGCTAAGGAGGGTGCAGGAACTGCTTACAAGGGATTCACGTACCGTAAACACCCTCAATGCATTCCACCGAGCAAGTTGGGAAGGGCAGGCGGAGATCAGAACACAAAATTTTACGCTAGACACCAGGAAGACCTCCGCAATAAAGACTAGAAAAGAGCTGTTTCCAATGGGAAGGACTAGAAACCTCATCATTCGAGAGCTATAATGGACAAAGCACTAAGAAAATACACTGCAGGGGATAATGTCTGTTTTAATGTTGATGCTTGTTTAACTCACTGACTAATGTACACTGTGGAGACACAGCATCTTTGTTAAAGCACAGTATATATCTCTGAGTTCTCCTCTACTGTGAGAAGTTCTCCATTAAAATCACTTATTATTAAAGGCACTGCAAACATTTTGGGCCAAGTACATGCCACCCCATATCAGCTCCCAATCCACAGCTGAAGAATCCAGAAGATCCCAGAGTACCAGTGAGCGCAAAATTAAATCTCTCCGTTCTCCAATGTTCTGAAATGTTAACCCAACAGTTTCAAAGTTCTGTAATCAAAATAAACAAAACCCACCACCCCCAACCTAGACCACTTTGCAGAATAAAACCTTTCTCTATTTTCTTCTTTAAATACGGAGTCACTTTTATGTCCTAGGAAATCAAGTGTTTAAGAGCAAATTAACTTTGGCATTTGTGTGACTGAAGAACAAAAATGAATCAAGAGAACTAAACTGTTAGAAGTAACGAACCCGATACTCTTACTTATACCCAAGTAAATTAGGAATACTGCCATTGAATTAAGGCAATGGAAATACACTGAAGTAGAACTGGTATAAATTAGCAGAGGACCAAGCCAAACATAACCAGAGTGACACATTTCCCGGCCATGTGCAGAGCTCAGCTCAGGGAAAATAATTTACAGTCAGCTCATGGAGACAGGAAGCAATGATGGCAGGCGCAACAGCTCCATAGCTGCTGTAGCACTAGCAAGCAAAGCTGGAAAATCCACGCGCTGCTGGTCCTCTCCGCAAATCGCAACAGAAACCAGTCCAGACTGTAGCGCTATTGGTAAATCATTGTTTGAAGAGTAATTCCACCTCCAATTTTGCACTGCCGCTATTCACAAATATAGCTATACATATTGCCTGTAGAGACGTGAAACGTTTCAACTTGTACAGCGATCTGTCCATCATCTTTCCCATGCATGAGACTACACACAGCCTCAAGCTAGCACAGCTGGACCTCCAGGTGCCAGATTAGGAGAAACCGAAAAGGTCCTTTTCCAAGAAAAATACAACACTCCTTCCCCCAACCCCTGCTCACGTGCATGGGTGAGAACTAAGCAGGCTTGAGGGGCTTTATTTATTCCCTGCTACATGACCATTAAGCTCTACTGTACAGATCTGATTCTGCCAAATTCTGTCACTTAATGTTTTGGATGTAAATTATAAAAAGAGATCAGGGAAAAAAATACAGTAGAAAACAGATGCTCTAGACTACAGTGGGTTTTTTTTTTCCAAAACTACTGTTTCCTTTACAGTTTCATTTATTTATTTGGTAAGCAGAGGAACGTGACAACACGTTCACTGCCATAAAAAAGAAGACATGGTTTTCCCAAGCTTTGCCATTTAAATCCATTCCCTTCCTCACTGAAGAGACAAAAACCCCTCCCTTTGACAAACTAGACTCCTCCGCTAGACAAGGAGCAGTACACAACAGTCAACAACACACCAGCAGCACTATATGGAGGCTCCATGTTCTGCTAATGCTCTCCTGAGCGCATTAGAGAGGTAAGGAACTCAGTAGCTTTGTGCCTCAGTTTCCCTATCTGTGAAATAAGAAACATAATACTGAACTGCTTTGCAAAGTTTGTTTAAAATGTTACCGTGAAATGAAACAGGCTTGACAAGCGAGTATTTCAAGTTGAGCTTTCAACTGATACCACTAATGTTCAACTGAACTTTGAGTTCAACTTCTCAGTTGACACCACTAAAAAGATTTTTACAAAAGCTCTACACATCCATGAAACTGAGCCCTCTTGTGTAGTTTACAGTACATTAAATCACTATACATCAGCACAAGTTTCGTGGCTCTTAGGACAGTCTGCGGAAAGCACTGAGAGCAGAAAACTCTGATAAAAATCTGAAACTAAAACAACCTCAGCCCTATTGCAACTATCAACTCACAAAATCTACATATTACAGCAACATCATTGATCTGTCTCAAACTGACCAAAGTTTGTAGTTCAGGAGAGAAGGTAAAGAGTACCAAGAGTTTCTCATGAAAGTTCTGAATGTCATTTTAATTTGAGATTTTACAAGGCCCAATAACACTTGTTATTTTCAGCTTTAACTAGTCACTGGGTCTGTCACTAGTTCACCGCAACAGAAACTCAGTGATGCATTAACACTTTTCGTTACTAAATTCAAAACAGTTTCTCTTTTATCAGGGCTTCAGCCATGTTGCCTTGTTAATGCAGCTTGCCAGAACAAGCCAGTCTCGTCACAAAAATCTTAGCCCCAGGAAGAGTTAAAAAAATCTTTAAATTTGCCTTTGGTTCTTATTTTATGTGTTTATTTCCAGAGCATTTCCAAATTATGTTTGTTTAACAGACTAGTGTATCTAAATCTCTTTAGCCACATGTATCACTCACCAACATGATTTTATTACAACGGATATGTTATTAAAGCTTAACCTTGCACTCAGTCACTAATCAAAAACAATTCAAGCAAGCAAATCAAATGTTCCAACTTAACTAAAATCTCCTCCCTTTAAGCAACAAATAAAGCCTGGCTGGCTTGTAGGGAAACTTCCATGTATCAGCATCCCACAGCTCACTCAAATCAGGCACATTTCTTAAGTCTAAATTTAGCTGCTTGCATTTCTTCAGAACTTTAATTCCTGAATATTGTGTTGACCCTACTGAGACTGTTGAAGTGCCAGATCTTAAGGCTGCAGTCATATCAAGATTCATTTATGGCAAATGTAAGAAGCAAAGTTGCTGTAACACACAGGCACGCAGTTAGGAACAAACACACCAGCAAAAGGATCAGGCATTCAGAAGCTGAGATTCATCTTCCAGTAATGCTGGCAATGCTGTATCTCCCATATGTGCTAGTGCTAATGAGTAGTACGTTAAGCTACTTAACCAGTGGAAGAGAAAATGATAAAATCTTACATACATATAGGAAGGTTGATTTCATTGAGACACCACTTAGATTTTCAAACCCCTCCTTCAGTGGAAGCAGAATCAATCACTGAGTGCTCATTTTTGGACAGTATGAGACTATGCCTTCACTCGGAAAATACGAGCTCCTAAAACACTGCTGTGCCAGCGAAATGCCTCAGCAGCGGGGACACCTGTGTCCTCTCCGAGCTGGAATCTGCTGCCGAGTTACGGCAGGTAGACAGGCTTCACCGGTGGATAACCAGTCCTCATCATCCTGGTGAAGGCAAGCGCAGTGCAAGCGCCGCCGCTTTTCACCACTTCTCCTTGTGACAGAAGACGGAACAACTTCTTCTTCGTTAATGCAAGTTTAAAATTTATATTATAACACCGAATCCACCAAAGCTGCCAAGAGACATTGAACTCATGGGATCTGTGAAAGTTTTTCACACCTGTGTTTTTCTCCTGTGCCTAATATTATGGGAGGCATTTTGGACGATTTTACAATGCAAGTTTCAATGAGACACTTACAGTCTCCCTCAGGCAAATTGTCACAGCTGCAGAGGTCTGCTACCCAGCTGCCAATCAAGGCAGGCAGGGAGTATGTGCAGTGAAATCACAAAAAAGGCAGGCTTCATTAGACTGCTGAAACCTAACTAGAGGCTATCTGGGCGTGCTCGAGCCCTTAAAACAGGGTTGCTTTAGAAAGGGGAATTTTTTTCTTTCCTTTCCAACTCAAGAAAAGGCTCTAGTACTCATCGAGGAATGTGTTGGTGCCAACTTTCCCCTTTCCAATTTCAATGTTTGTTTTGCTCTGTCTAAAAAAAGAAATTACATCGCCCTATAAGCTTTTATTATTAGATTAGCTGATATAGTTGGAAAAAGTGGACAAGATTACAGGTTCCACATCCCTTTGCCAGATCGCAGAAGCGCGTCTACTTTTTCCAACTCTAGAAGCTCCTCCAGTAAAATATTATTTCTCTCTACAACCTTTCCTTCCTTTATTTCCTTGGAGCACCACAGCTACAAAAGCACTGGTATTAAAGACAAACTCTACTGGAAGAACTGGAAGAGAATTTTTCCTCCTTCACTCCTAAGTCAGAAATATTCTGAGGGAACCGATTGAATTAAAAAGAAAAAAGAAAGAGAGAGATCTGCAGACAAGGACAAACACACAGAAGTTCAGCCCAAATGATAATCAAGTGGGAAATTTAAAAGCACATGGAAACAAGTGGCATATTGTAAGCCATTTAGCAAAGTTAATTATAGGTATTCACTACATCTGGTCTTGGCCCCTATTCAACAAAGTATTTAAGCATGTGCCCAGGTTTAAGCAAGCGCAGGCTGAAAAGCCTATGTGTCCAGTCACGTGCTGAAGTTAGGCATCTGCTGAAGTACTTTGCTGATGCAGGACCATAACATATAATAAGAATCTCCCTCAAAGTTATCTAATAAACAGCTGTTAAGAACTACACAAACGTAACACACATTTTATGTCCCTAAAAGAGCTGGTGTCATGAGGGTATAAACCCACATCTAAAATTGTTTCATAGAGGTGTGTATGCATATATATTTTGTGAATGAAAATAAGAAGGAAGGCATTAAACCAAAATATAATCAGACACATCAAGCTGCATATTATCCTCTGTCCATTACCACACGTAACCTTTGCTACCCTCACTGCTGCTTTGTTATTTCTTACCGACAATGTGTTGTATTTTGCCTCAAGTTAATTCTTGCAGGAAAACAGGGACAATGTTTTGTTTTTTTTTTAATTTGTGCCCATTTAGATCTGCTGCTCAACATGGAAAATAGTGACAAAATGTTCAAACATTAATGTTTAAGTGACTGAGCAGCAGACCTCTAATTTTCTGAATTTCCAGATAGTCACAAATCCTGCTAAAATAAAAGGCACTGGGGAAAGCCGAGCCCCCCTTTCATGGCATTTAGAGTTAAACTGGGTGCGGGTGCCTCCAGTCCTGAAGTCTGAAAATTCTGGGCTACCTATTTACAATTACAGGCATATTTCCTGAGCGAATTGTGCTGTGACGACTGAACCTTGCAAATGTCACCGGGCCCCGCTCGGGCAGGGCGCAGGCAGCAGAAGCGGAGCCATTGTTGCTGGGGCCCGGAGGGAGGAGGCGCCGCCAAGGCAGATGGGGACTGCGCTAATGCGGCACCTCCCCAGGGCAGCCCCCTGGCACGGCGGCCTCCCCCCGGGGCTGCCGCCCTCCCCGGGGACGCCCCGGGGACGGGGCTCTGCCAGCACCACCTGCCTCCCTGGGGCTGTGGTGGGGTGCCGCAGGGGCCACCCCGCACTGCATGGCGTGGCACGGGGTGCCATATGTGCCACCTTGAAAAGCATGGCAAGGGGTGCTGCCTGTGCCACCCTGGACAGCCTGGCAGGGGGGTGCCCCCCGAGACGGCATGGCAGAGGGGTTCCTGCATGTGCCATCTCAGACAGTCTGGCACAAGGGTGCTCCAACCTCAGTGACCCGGGGCAGGGCTGCCGTGGGTGCCACCCTCCTTGACTCGATGAGGCTGAGTGCAGCTACTCTGTTTGCACATCCTGTGATGAAGATGCAGTGCACAGAGACGTAACGGGCTTCTGTGATTTCAAGACAACAGTAAGAACCTCCAGCCCTTCTCTCCTGCTAATGTTACTAATAACCTCCATATTGTCATCTATCCTACCTGAGCTAACCGTTTATAAACTGCCACCCGCAGCTTGTCCCTTATAGTTTATTAACATACACTAATAAACAGTACGCTTCACTCCCACTGTGCTGCCAAGTGAAGCCAGTCAGAATAACTGCATTAGCTTTACTGTTCTTTCTCAGCACATTTTTCCCACATGGGAACAATTAGGATAAACTCCCTCCAGATTATATTTAGAGATCCATCATATTTGCAGGAAAATAATAATAATAATCTTTTTCGCAAATGCATCTGTAGGCATCTACAGAAGATTAACCTGACTGATGTTACCAAAAGTGATAGGCTCTTAACCTCCTCAGCAGTTCCCCTGCGTGGAAAGGGTTAATGCTCCCCAGGCTCCAACTTACACCTATTATGCTCAAGTTTAAAAATAAGATGTGAAAGATGCATTATGTAAGGCCAGTACTGCTATCCTGCCCATCTCCTATTTTGGAATTAAAGATCATCATTGCTCACATCAAAGGGGCTGGGTGAGAATAAAAGAAAAGACAGGAACAATGAAAATAGCTACCCGACACGAACCAGATCAAAGGACCAGGCACAGAAAATGAGGAGCTAGGGGGTCCTTTAATTACTGTCCACATCCTCCAAGTCATGTGGTGAAAAAGAAGGGAAAAAAGTTTTGAAGGCCACTGGGTTTTGTCTTGCTGTGGCTCCTGTTTCCACAGTCTGTGCCAGTTCCCTACAAACTGCTCTGCTTTTTATTTTTTTTCATTTTATTAAAGTCAAATAGGACTCCTGGACTCCAAAACTCCTCCCTTATGCCAGGAGGAGGAGAGGTAAGGAGGGGTAAGAGGGGCAGTAGTGGAGATAGTCTATAACAATTGCCTGAAACAATTTCAGGAGGACTGCTCCAGGCAGCGCCCCAGGAGCTGCTTTGGGAAGAAGAGATCTGGCTACCTGAGGCTAGTCTTTATTTGCAGGCCTCCCGGGTTGAGAAAACTTCAAATTCACATAGGGCACTGCTCCATGGGGCAGCAGATCAAACCTGGCTACTAGCTGTTTGAGCTCAGCAGCAGAAAAAAGGATTGCTCAGGGACTGAGCGTAAGTAGAAGCATGATTAAACTTCAAACATAGTGTGTGTGTGTCCCCCCCTTTTATACACAGCAGACAGTTATGGCTAATATTTCAATATGGACTTTAAAAATACACTGCAAATAACTTACTCCAGCATGCTGGCTGTGGTTTTAAAAATAATAAAAAATTAAACTAGCTGTATTATTGCAATGAAGTCAAACGTTCAAGTTTACCTTTCATGAATCATTAAAGGAATGTTAAGTTATTTAAAAGGATCTCTTTTTCTTTAACTCAGCTGTCAAGATTAAAATTTGGATATCTGACCACTGACTGGAGTGACACATAGTAGCATTTACTTCCTTCTATTTATGTTTCAAATGCAGTGCATTTCTCCCTAATTACTCTTGACTTATATTTATTTTTATGAGACAGTATAAAAATAAGTGGCATACAGAAATAATAGGACAATGATTTAAAAATTCATGTGCAAGAAGCTGTCCAAACTTTCTAGGAAATAATAGTGCTTTGTCACTTTTAAAAAGATTTTGGAAAAGAACAGCTCCAGGATGTTCCCAAGAAATTGTATTTGCTAATATAGATGCTACCAGTGGACGCAAACAGAAGTCGCTGAAGAGGAAAATGTATTCCTGTCTCAGGTCAGTTTGCTTGGATTTATGCTGTATGCCAAACTAGAGCATGAAAAGCATTCAAACAGAATTTTATAGACTTTGAAGAAGGCAGTTAATGCCACCAAGACAACATCTAGAAAAGGGGAACACAGGATACAAAGGCATCCTTCTTCCCATCCTATTTACAGCTTGGAAACTCCTTAGACAAGCAGTAAGGATGATCTTTTAAGAGGCAATTTAGCCTCCAAACTCCAGTGAGTGCCAAGTTACTTCATCTTCTTTCTGATGAAAGTTGCCTCCACCGTTTCCTGCTCTTGGACACTAACACGCAGTGAACAGCCATTCTCAGGAGGACAGCTGAGGACTAAATTAAGCAAATATAGGCTACAAAGCTGCCTTCCAAAGTGGGCATCATGCCTAGGCTCTACATCTAAGCAGTATGCTAGGTACGTGTACCAAGTTCCAGTTAGCTGTCTTGCAAACATCCGCGTTGGGAACCTTGCCCAAGCAAGCCTTCAAAGCTACCACAGCTCTGGTGGGATAAGCACGGGAGCAGTGGGACTGGGACATTTGCCTCCTTGTTACAGGTCTCAAAGTATCACATTATCCATTTAGATAGCCTTTTGATTGAGAGAGCTTCCCTTTTGGGCTTAGCCCCAAATGCTAAGAACAGATGAGATGGTTTAAGAAAGTCTCCAGGTAAAACATGAAAAGGATGCTTAACATCCAGCTTCTGACGAATAGCTGTACTCAGGGAGCCACAAGGGCTAGGGAAATAAACACGGTCAATTAAATGAACTGATTGAAAAGAAATCAGATATCACTCTCGGGAAAATCTGAGATGCAGTCATACAACCACCGCAATCTTTTTGGAAGGTGGTGAATGGGGCAAAAGCCAGGAAGACCTGGAGTGCCTTACTCATTTGGCAAAAGGTGGCTGCCATAAGGAAGGAAGTAAACTTTAAAGGAAATAAAATACAAAGAAAAATCCATGACGGGTTCAAAGGAGGCTCAACCAGCTCACTCAAAGCCTCTTGAAACCTTAGCACTGAGTAGGGAATTGTAGTGGGGGAAATACAGTAAAGGCTCTTCAGCAAATGTTCCATCCTTTCCATAGACTGTCCCACGAAATGCACTGATAGATGCTGAGTAATCTTCCAAAACACTCCAAGATGGATTAACAAGAAGGAATTAATTGGAGTACAAACTAATAGGGATGGTGCAGAATAAGACTCATTTTTTTACCTCATCAGAAAAATACCTTGTGCTGGTTTCGGCTGGGATAGAGTTAATCTTCTTTCTAGTAGCTGGTATAGTGCTGTGTTTTGGATTTAGTAGGAAAATAATGTTGATAACACACTGATGTTTTTAGTTGTAGCTAAGTAGTGTTTATACTACGTCAAGGATTTTTCAGCTTCTCATGCCCAGCCAGCAAGAAGGCTGGAGGGGCACAAGAAGTTGGGAGGGGACACAGCCAGGAGAGCTGGCCCAAACTGGCCAAAGGGATATTCCATACCATACGACACCATGCCCAGTATATAAACTGTGGGGAGTAGGCTGGGAGGGGTGGATCACTGCTCAGGAACTAACTGGGCATCGGTTGGTGAGTGGTGAGCAATTGCATTGTGCACCACTTGTTTTGTATATTCTAATTCTTTTAGTACTATTATTGTCATTTTATTATTATTATTATTATCATCATTATTTTCCTTCCTTTCTGTCCTATTAAACTGTCTTCATCTCAACCCACAAGGGGTTTTTTTTTCCAATTCTCTCCCCCATCCCACTGGGTATGGGGAGTGAGCGAGCGGCTGCATTGTGCTTAGTTGCTGGCTGGGGTTAAACCACAACAACCTACATGCTTATTCATGGGAGGGAGTAATTTTCTAATAGTTCAGCTATTTTTGATGCATTTGTTCAGAAGACCTCAGGAAGATAGTGGGATCACCGAACAGGACTGCCAGAAGTAAAGATCTGCATGGGAGAGCTACCTCCACTTTGTGTCTTTCCTTTGCATCTTTGACAGTAGATGCTGGGACTGCCCAAGCTGTGGTGTGCTTTGTCTGGGCTCTGAGCTCAACATCGTACGTAACTGAAGAAGGCTAAGCACGAATGGAAAGCATGCTTCTCGCCTAGATAAGTAGTCTGGAAAGGCCATAAATGTGAAAGCAGGCTGTTGAGACAATGCCAGCGTATCTAAAAATCAAAACTAACGAGCTCAAGCTGCCGTCACTGGGATCACGTGTGCCTTCTCCTGTCTCACTTTCTGGAAACCCATGGGTATTGCTGCAAAGAGAGGGAAGTCCTAAGGTGGTCTCTGACTCTAACTCAAGAGAAGGGCATCTTGCAGAGCTAATCGAGTTATTTACCCAGGGAACTCAAGCAACATTTGCTGTTGGGATTGTGGAATTCTGATTTTGACTGTGGAAGTCAATCAGTCAATCACCTGGTTAATACTCATTTAACTTTGCTAGAACAGAGTACTGCTCATTAAGCCCTTTCAAACTGCACCAGAAACAAAACTCAAACTTCGTAGCCCGCTACAGATTTCTTTTTTGTGAGAAGGATCAATCACAGAATAATTTAGTCTGGAAGGGACGTATGGAGGTCACTTCTATATAAACTGTTCCTCAAAGCTATACTGATGCTACAACAAGAAAGTCACAGGGCATATTGGAGAAAATGTAACCACTTCTTTTTGGTTTTTGGTTTTTTTTTTTTTTTTTTGAGGATACTTTACAAGAAAAATGACTCTAACAGACTAGCTCCTGGAAGCCCGTCTACCACTGGGCAGAGAAGACACTACCTCGCCATGCTTCCCAGAAGCAGGACATTTGCTTCCCAAGTCCATTTCTATGACAGTGTCTCAGGGAGGTAATGAGGCAGCCGTCGATGTTGGAAAAGAAAGCAGAGCAGTGCTCAGTGGTTGACAGAACTGCCTGGTCAAAAGCACAGAAAAGTAAAATAAAGTAGATGTATTTCTTCCTTCTACTAAGTTTCTAATTTTTTAAGTGTGGAAGATATTATCCTCTGCTGAAGTTACTCATTTCATCTTACACTTCTCATTTCTTCTCCTGAGTCAACAATCTTAGCCTTTGTGTTTCACTTCTTAGTTGCTGCTTCTGGACCCACTCTACTTTTTATCAGTCTTTTCCCCTTCTCCCCTCCCCACGCTGTTTAGACATTCCTCATCTTCCTCCTGCCAGTTACCATCCCGTCTCACATCCTCTGTCCCTATCTCTAGTCCTGTTATTCTAACCTCTCTCTGGCATACAATCCATCAGCCTCCCTGATTTCAAGACCATGCTCACCCTCTTTCCATCTTCTCCTCTACTTTCCTGTCATCTCCATGGTCAGAGCACATAAGTCTATTCCTCCCCGAAGTCATTCCCTCTCCTTGCCAACTGCTTCGTCTATCAGCTCTGTGAATCCAAGACCAGGACAATGTGGGGCTATAAAAGCAATATAGGAGAGGGTGAATGCTTGGCAATCAGTTGGGAGACTGTTTCCAACATAATGAAAATCCAGGCAAAAAAAAGAAACTTTGTCAAAGTTACAAGAAGACCTTTGTGAATTTAATGCATGTTCCAAGATTAGGAAATTAAAATTAAAGATTACATCCTTCAGAAAGGCACTACTGCTCAGTCAACACTCCCTCAACCTGGCCCTAATGGAGTCGAAAGAACAACTTCACAACTCCCCTGCACACTTGCATACAACTAAAAGATAAAGCATAACTCTGACACTTCTTAATTGTTATACACACTGCTAGAATACAGTATTTATGTACACGGCTATCTCAAACATAAGTTAGCTGATGCCTTACTGAACTTGCCCTCTCATACTGATATGAGATACATACTCATACTGATAATTTTTGCATAACGATTTTTGCTCAAAACCTTTAAGTTTTTCAATTCTAAAACATTTTTAAGGACTCATGTGAGGTTCCTAATGCAACTATAAACCCGATGAAATCTGCAACCAATCTGACCATTTCCCTTTGAGTTTAACTTGGATATATTCCTGCATGCTTCCACAGCACCAACTTAAAATAACTTGGTGAATTTCCTCCTTATTCTCCGGGGCAGATGTAATGTTCTAGCTGTGACTTGAGTGAAACTTTGTGAATTATACGGCAAGAACAACCCTAATATCAGTGTATTCACCTGAAGACCATGCTATACCTTAGTGACACTTTTGTCTGGTAATAAGCACAACCCACACCCAGGAATGGAAGGAGGCCACACAGGCCTGTAACAAAGCAGAGAAAAGGAAATATCCCAGGAAAAGCAGGAGTTGCTTCACTCATAAATGTCCCAAGTTCTTACCAGAGGGACAGAATCATTTTGGTGGTGTTTCCCTCTCCATTCTTCCCTTTTCTGCTCCCTCCCATGCTGGTATTTCCCCTCTATCCACTGCCACCTCCCAAGCAGCTGCTACCCTGTTACTACTCTCCTACCTTCACTGCTACAGGAATTCACCCAGCTTTTCCCCTAGTATGTTCTTTTTCTCCTGCTGTCCATTTAAAAGCTAGGATGTGGCAAAACAAGTATACAAGTCTGTTTCCCAGTGAACTACTCTCTTCTTTAAGGTATCTTAACATACAGCCGTCTGTTTCGAGGGAGAAATCCTCCTTTATCCACTATCCTACCCAACAGCGTGACTTTTGAGCTCGCTCTGGGAAGGGCAAAGAAATGGGAATCCAGATAAAAGTCACTTTTTAAACAAACCTTAAGACTTTGTTCATCAGCTGATGCTCCACTTGAATCTCAAAAGAGAAAGATGGCACACTGATGTCCCTACTTAAAATGTTTTTCAGTGGTGGCCTGTGAGCAACAGCTTGCTCCTGATTCAGGGGACTTCAGGAAAGGCGCCCGCCACAGCCCTATGGGATAGCCAGAGCGGCAGGGCAGGATAACCTCACTGCTGTGTGAACACCCCGCGTGTGCACAAGTTGAACACGTGAAGTTGGGCCTGTGTTCCCCCGGGATGCTGGGGAGGAGTAACCCCTCAGGAGGGCCGTTCAGGCCCCCCAGGACACATGCTTTAAGTTAGCCGGTGTAATTCCCCCTCTGTCTCCAGCCCGGCCAATGACAATCGCCCCGTTTGCAGGAAGGAGGAAAACACAAGCAGAGAGAAAGTGCCACTTGCTGCTTCCTGAGTCAAGTGAAACCTTCCGCCTCCGGCAGCCCCAGCTTGGACATGCAAGCCCGGTGGTGGGTAGGCTGCCTACAATCACCTTGAGCACAGGCCCCATGGCGCAGCGCAGACACGGGGCAGGCAAGGACAGGGACACGGGAGCAGCCCCCACCACTGCCTCGCACCAGCGCTCACCCCAGTATCTGCTGGCTACCCCGGTGACCGCAGCCTTCCTCCCTCCTCAGAGGTACTGTCCCCCGCAGTGCCCTCCACACAGTGCCTGCCCGCCTCCCTGCTTCCCGCCACAGCCACCACATACCCCTGCCTGCGCCTCGCTCTCCCCGCGGCGTCTTCCCTCACGGCCCCGGGCCTGTGTCCCCACCACCCCTTTCCCCACACCACCCACCCACCCGCCTGCTGCGACCCCCTGGCCCCCTCCACCCCACAGAAACACGCGTGGGTCAGGAGAACAGGTCCCACCTCAGTGTGGGGAGCACGGCGTGACCGTCCTGCTGTCGTGGCTCTGCTGTGGCTGCGTGTGGGCTGAGGCACAACCCTGCGCCTCACACGCCCAGCACCCACAGTGGAGGTGTGGCAGCACAGGAAAACCTACAGTCACCACCATGCCTTGACCTGGGACTGTGCGGCCAGCGGGGGCTTTTTGTTTCGGTTTTAAGTTAAAACCTGCCCCCTTTTATTTCAGGAGTTTGTTCATGAGAGGCCTGCTCCTCCAGGTGCCTGCGACTGCCAGCTCTCAGTGTCCTACAGACTGACCCACACCCCAAAATTCAGCATCACCCCTTAGCACAGAAGCCATTTTCTAAATCTGCTTCCAGTAGAAGCAGATTTTGTCCTTTCCCTACACTCCTCCCGGGCATGGCTGGTGGCTTGGAGGGTGCTCGACACCAGTGGCTGCGGCTCTGCCTCCCGCGGTGCAGCCCTGGCAGCAGCCCCACTGTCAGCAACGTGCCTTAGCATGGAGGAACACGACGGCAGGCAGGCGGTGTGTGGGTGCACGTTATCTCCATGAATTTTACTCACTTTTCTCTATCCAAATGACCTCGCAGTGCTTTTCGCTTCGGCACTTGTTTTCCACATTGCTGTCAGCACTTCTGAGGCCAACAGGCTGAGAGCACTGGCCAGACTTGGAAAGGCCAGAGGAAAATGAAATGGGTGCGCCCGAGCACAGCTCTAGGAAGACATCTGACTGCCCAGGGGCAGTTCATTAGTTGTCTTTAAGGCAGAGAAGGCCAGTGTCACTCTGTCAGTCATATTGCAGTGGCCAAAGAGACCAGACTTCATCACATTTGTGAGTTTAATTATACTGGAACCTGGAACGTCAAAGAGGGGAGGTTGGCAGCAGTAACCCAGTAGGCTCTCAAGCCTACAAGGAGAAAGCAAAAAAATATTCTTTCCACACAAGGACCCTCTAATCTGCACCATGTCCCTGCCTAAGTTGATCAGCAATGGCTGTGTTGGCATTAGGCCAAAGTTTTTACATGGTGCCTTCAAGAAAGTCATCTTTATTCACAGCTGACTTGCCCCTTTCATAACCAATGGTCATGACAAGGCAGATTACCAGCTCTTTCGGCAGAGGAGACCCATTAGTCTGTTTGATAGGATATCAGCTGTGATTCACAGTAACAATGCTCAGGGCTTCAGGATACCCTTCTCCTGCCCAAAGAGCCAGCAAATGCTCCACTGTTTCAGTAGTTGAGAAAAATCCCATGAACTTTAGCCCACACACAAAGAAATCTTCTGTTGCAGCTTTGGGGAAAACATGACAGAGCTCCAGTGAAAACCCCAGCCTCTTCATGATAAAATAAACCACGGTGTCTTACCTCAATAAGGCCCATTCATTTCACCAGCGTATCCACACATGCACTTCTTCCAGGATGGGAACCAACAAAATCACAGCAGAAGTGGGTTGTGGTAATCCCTGGTTAATATTTATTTCCCAGGTTAGGGTTTTTTTTTCCTACCCAGTGATTGATTTCTAGTCCTCTGGCACTACAATACTGCTTGCCTGCCCACCCTACGCAGTGTCTATATGGGAAGAAGAATACACTGTTAGCGCTTGCAAGGTTCATTTAAGATATACAATGCCCTCAATACAGTCTGTTAATTCTTAGAGAATAATTTTTAAAACGGGCAAAGAAATGCCTTCCACTAAAGAAAGAAAAATCTAACGCGTGAAAAAATGCCAGTTTAGGTCTATGGTGTCATGGTCCACAGGGGAGGCTTTTCCCCCCTCAATACTAATTACCTACTAGGCAGGATACAGCACTATACGTTAAGCACCACGTCTGATCAAGCAGAAGACTTTTTAAAATGGTTTACTAGTTATTAGGTATCCTGCACTCTACATGCTGAGCTGACATAAGATTTTACTGCTTGTGGATGCAATTGCCAAAGACTAAAAAGTACAAAAGGTTTTATTTACTTAAAGCACACAAACTACTACTGCTCCTGAACACTATATTGGGGGAATCCCCTTAAAAAGTGAAAACAAATTCTGGCTGACAGGTTGCTAGTGAAAAAGATCCAAACTGGCTAAAATAAACCTGGAAAGTAATGGATATAAAATACCAATGGCACGAATCTCTCTTTTCCTCTACGTACATCTTGTGCTACAGGGTATGAGGTTGTGGTGGGGAGCAGGAAAGGAAGAAGAGCTGCAGAAACACCCAACACGCGTATGCCACGCACCAGAGTCTCCAGACAATCCCCTTCGCTGGTGTCACTATCTGCTGGCTTTGTGGGCAAAATTGACTTCTCGTCCCCGGTACCCAGCAAGCACACAGCCCGGTGACCTGGCAAAGCCATTGATTTTCCTTGTCCTTAAAAGCACGTTCCGCTGAGCTTGGAGCCGTGCGCTTGTAACTTTAAGGGGGGTGCATTTTATTTAATTGTGCCTTTTCTTGGCCTGAATTTCCCCCAAAAAGCTGAAGAGGGCATGTGCTTATTATCTTTTAGTGCAGCATGTGCTCGGTGCAACCTGAGCTCTTCGGATACTTCAGTCTGAAAATTAGAAAAAAAATTAATTGCGAGGAAAAACAAGGCTGCTCTGCGACTTTGATTCAATCAATTACCATTATCTTCCAGCGCAGCCCTCCCTCCCGCCCCCGGACCAGTTGTGTTTAACTTTCTTTGCCAGTCGCTGCGGCCCCGCAGCGCGCTGGCGGTGCGGCGCTGGCGGCTGGCTCCCGCGCGGGGCCCTTATCAGGCGCTCCCAGTCAGCACCGGCCCCGCACAGCTGTCAGGGACCCCCTCCGTCCCCTGCGTTATCTGCCGCCGCAGGCCTCGGCCGGGCGAGGAGGGGGCCCGCGGCTGCCCCCGGCCTCCCCGCCACCCCCCGGCCGGGCCGGGCTCGGCCGCCGGCCGCCCCGCTCCCGCCGAGCCTCCTCCGGCGAGCCCGAACCGTCTGAAGAGAGGCAGGAACAAAACCGCAAATTTAGATTAATAAAGCATTTGTTGATTCTACAGAAACTTAGCAGGCCCCTAAGAAATCCACCAGAGACCTGTGCAGCTCCAGTAATTTTCTGTTATATTATCTTTCTTGTAAAATACTTCCCCAGACAGAGCCCCCAAAGGGGCTCAAATATCACTGTGACTAACCGAAATCAATGTGCACTCACCTATTGACATTTTTACATAGTTTTTGGATTTAGTATCCGGCCCAAAACACAATCAAATCTTCTGCCAAGGAAATAACAGGCACTTAGCTAGTCAGCTATTAGTGTTACAAAGGAAAAAATGTGGGCACCCAAGGGAGATGGGAGAGACGGCATTGACGTCAGGGGTAATTGGGTGTCTGAGAGAAATTGCCAACGGCTGGCCAAAACCCCCAGAGGCCCACACAAAGCCGAGCTGCAACTCTAATAAAGGAAAGTAAATTCTAGAAAGGGGCTTTGCTGCAAAGAAGCCTA